>NC_060956.1:7535498-7575498 GCF_910589235.1 Vespa crabro | reverse complement strand
GCTAGTATTAAAAATATTTCCTCATAATTTCCTATGTAATATCATGTAATATTTGTGAGAACGAAATTTATATATTTTTAAATAATAAAATATTATTATATTAATCGGCATGAATTTTTATATGAAAAATTTTGTATTAAACTTCAAGGATAATCATTCGTTTCTCGTGATATTTTCATCTATTGATTATTTTATATTATTTTGAACAAGGATAGTTGTATAAAATATAAGGTTGTATCGTCGTCATAGTATCGTAATAAATCTGATATCGTGAAAACGCGACTACCGTCCGTATAAGAACTCGATGAGAAGCCCAACTCCGATTACTCGTCTCACTGGCTAATCTGATTTGAATCATCTCCTCCAGACCGAGCTCTCCTTAACGCTATTCCTTTGGTTTCGCTCGACAATCTCGTTAGGTCGGATCGACGTAGACCCGATAACGTGGGTTCTTGTATTGCTTGTACTTCGAACAGGCGAATTAAGCGTGTAAGGAACCTTCCTATTGTCGCAAGGTAGGCGGTAGTATAGCTCGATGATTCTTTTTTTTCTCTCTTTTTTTCTCTATCTCTCACTTTTTTTTTATTTTTCAAAACACTAGACTAAAAGAATAGATGGTAGATGGTAGATGGGGACGGTTACGAAAACTCGTTCGTCCTCTGATTTAATTCTCGCACGATTCCCAACGAGATCAACTGTCTATATCGAAAAGAAAATTGTCGAAAGGAGACCACGGAGAAGAAGAAAGTGAGAAAGAGAGAGGAGAGAGAGAGAGAGAGAGAGAGAGAAAGAAAGAGAGAGAAGGATAAAGAAGGAAAGACTCCTCGCGAAGAAAATAAGAAAGCAAATTACCTAGCAGTCACTCACCCCATCGAGGGTGAGAGGTGTCGATATGACATGTACGGGGAGTAAAAAGAGAGAAGCAAGAGGTATCCATGGGTGGCAACCCCTGGGGTTTATTACAAGGGTGGAATCAAATACACCGGGTGTCAAAAAATGAAACGACACCCTACAGCGTTCCTTCCCAACCCTCTACGTTCTGCGGAAAATTCGATGGGACGAGGTCACGGTGAGTTACGAAAAGAATGGAAGAAGGAAGGAAAAAAAGAATAGAAGCAAGAAAGAAAGAAAGAAAGAAAGAGGGTGGGATTATATAGCGATTCGAGAATTCGCTTTCTCGTAGATAATAAAGGATCGTGGAATCAGGGCTGATTTCATTTTCGAAGTGCGTTATTCGCGTTGAATGACGACTCGAAACCTAATGCATTATAATTTTTTTTTTATTCTTTTTATTTTGCATATTTTATTTTTTGTTTCTTTCCAATTCTCTTCCTTTACTTTTTTCTTAAAATCTCTCTCGTTTTCTATTCCTTTTTTTCTTTTTTGTTTATCTTTTTCGATCTTCAAAGTCAAGAGAAATCATTCGAGAGAAAAACACAGACGTCATGCGTTTTCCTCTATGTGTTTCTCTTCGGCCCTTTACAGAAAATCGTTCCCTTTAGCGAGGAGCACTCGTCTCGGGAATACCATTGGCGCTCTTCATAGGGCGAGCTTTTAAAGGGGTAGTGCCACCCCCATTCGACGTCGTCACCCCGGTTTGCCGGCTTCGCGCTCTTGTTTGTTTCGTAATCTTTAAGATCGGAAGGGTTCCAGTCTTTCTCAGCACTGAAAATCTATTGTCACTTTGTAAGATTTCATCGAATTCGATAGATCATTTGAAATACGTGTTTTTCGAATTACGTTCGAATAAAGATTCGATGGAAAGGGAAACACGTATATTCATGAAGAGAAAAAATATTATTCATTTAAGATAAATTGGTCGAATGAAGGATAACATATGTCGGGTAAATCGGACGATACATTTTCAACGTAAGCGAAGGACTAAACTTTTCTCAGGATCGTCATTGCTCGAGGGAGATAGAACGGGTAGCGATTAAATATTATGACCGGCGAAGTCGTCCAAGACGTCTCCTCTTCTATTGAGGAGCCACCACTTAGCATAATTAAAATATCTCTTTACCGAAAATCTTGAGGATGAACCAACACAGCCGATATTATCTTTTAGATGGACAAAACTTTACTTCTCACCATTTTTATTTTTATTTTCTTTCTTTTTTTATTTGTTTTTTTATATGTACTTTTTTTTTATTTTTATTCAAACTATATATCTATTTCAAAAAAAGGGGAGAGAGAGAGAGAGAGAAAGAAAGAAAGAGAGAGAGAGACAGGAAGAGAGAGAAAGAAATAAAGAGAGAGAGAGACAGGAAGAGAGAGAAAGAGAGAAAGAGAGAGAGAGACAGGAAGAGAGAAAGATGTGAAATAGTTGGAGATCGAGAAGTTATTAAGAGCAATTGCAAAAGGAAGTTCCTTTGTACTATTAAAAGTAGACGAAAGATAGATGAACATGAACAAATCGTCCATGATGGAAACGTCTCGTAGAGAGTAATGTCTTCTTGGACGTATACGAAGAAGAGGAAGAAGAGAAGGAAGAGGAAGAGTAAGAGGAAGAGGAGGAGGGTTTGTCAGAAGCAAGAGACGACTCGTCATCCAAAGGAATAGCGTGTAATGTCTCTCTTACTACGAATTCTCTCTCTCTCTCTCTCTCTCTCTTTCTCCTTCTCTCTCCCTTTTTCTCTTTCTCTCTTTTCCATTCTCACCCTCTCTCTCTCTTCCTCTTTCTCTCTTTTCCATTCTCTCTCTCTCTCTCTCTCTCTCTCTCAACCTCTCTCTCTCTCTCAACCTCTCCTAACTTTCTCACCGTTTCCGAGCAACCTCCGATTACCCTGGTTACGTCGAACAAGTCTTTGGACTCTAACGTAACCTATCTTCGTATTCGTAAAATTCAATAAACGAGTAAAGTAAGAAAGAATCAGTGAAACAGTAACGATAATTCTTAATCAGAATAGTTCCGATCCCTCGTAGTCGTCATCGGGTTTGACCAAGAACGACCCAAGAGAGAACGCAGCAGAAGCGATTCCAGGGTCATTTCCATTCGTCCCTTGCAAAGTGGTATCATTTCCCAAAGGAGCTACCTCTGGATATCTCGGTCTCCGTGTCCTTCGTCAGAACCAGCTGTGCTGTTCGCCTTTACTTCTCGTCTTTTTCAAATGTACTATGTAAAATCGATCGGTCCATTTGCGTTGCACCAAGAAAAAAAAGAAAAAGGAGAAAAGAAAAAAGAAAGGAAGAAAGAAAAAAAAAAGGAAAATAATATGAATGTAGAAGAAGAAAAGGAAGGAAGGTAGGAAGAAAGGAAAGATAAAAATGAAAATCCATCGATGAACTTTTTTTTAACCAAATTCTAACAAAGAATAAGATCATTCTGCGCTGTTCCGTACACCCACTGGAACACTTCGGTGGCTTCATCAAACACAATCATCGACGCGGAACTAACTACTAATGCTATCATTTTTTTCTCCTCTTTCTCTCTCTCTCTCTCTCTCTCTCTCTCTCTCTCTCTCTCTCTCTCTCTCTCTCTCTCTCTCTCTCTCTCTCTCTCTGTCTTTCTCTATTACCCCAAATTCAAAATCTTTTCCACAGGAATCACATTGACTGCCGTCAAATTTACATGGAAATGAAGAAGCTTTCAAGATATAAAAATATAACCTACTGTTTTATTACCATAATTTTTTTATAAATTAAGGTGAAAGAAAATTTTGAGCAATGAAATTTCTTGATAAAAACGAAAGAATAATTTTAATGGACAAAAGGTTCATGTCCTTTTTCTTTCTCTTTCTCCTTCTCCCCTTTCTATCTTTCTCTCCTCCTTCCCTTTCTCTTTCCCTCTCTCTCTCATTGGATCTCGTTCGTAGATAGAAGCGTACGATCGTGACAGTTTATCAAATTGCAAGCTTGCCCTCTATGCCCGTAAAGGGATGTAAGGGTCGTAAGGTGGAACGAGCAACTCGGAAGAAGAGGTTGAGGGAGTAGCTTATTAGAGCCACGACAGGAGGCAGAGCTCCACCTTGAAACCTCCGAACAACCACCAGCCTGCCGTGAGTCTTACCACCTTTCCTTCGCGTTCCTTCGGTCCTTCGATCCCTACCCTCTTGGCACGAGGCCTTCCTTGGCCCTTAACTTCTTCGTCCTCCTCGTTTTACCAACTCGAGATCGCATAGTTCCAACAGTGGAAAGGTGGCAGGGCATAAAGGGTCGCTTGGGACCGACGTACTACCTACCTACTACCTACCTACTCCTACTTGGTACTCCTCTTTAATCTACGAGGTCACCAAGCAACGAGCTTAGAGCTTTTTACCTTGGAGGTAGACGTCGACGACCTCCGAGATATCGACGCTAAATTCATGAAAATTGTGTGTCCAGGCTAAACCCCCTTGAGGAACTTTTCTTGAGTGAATCTTTTACATTGTCCTACCGTCTGTTTCTCTTCTTACGTTTGTTCCTTGTAATATGTCATGCTATGTCATCATAGCGTCGTATCCATGATATATTGTATAAAAGAAATTTCTTAGAGAAAAAAAGAAAATAAAATGGTAGAGAACTATAGGAAAATTTTTCTATATACTTAAAGCGAGCCGCCGGAGAAACGGATATATCGAAGACAGGATCCCAAGGGACTTGTACTTTCTTACGCAACAACAGGACCGCATGTAGTCTGATTTCGAAGGACGAGACACGCCAAGTCGGTGCTACTTCTCTCCAGGGGGTAGTTTTAAAATTCAACCCCCATACGAGAACGAAGGGGACGAAATGCATGGTACACGGTACTCATATCAATCCAAACGAGATCGATATCGAGAATGAGGAGGACTGATAGCTTTTCCTTTTTCTTTTTTTCTCTTTTTTATTTTTTTCTTTTTTTTTTCCTTTTTTTTTTGTAGATTTTAGTCGCTATTCAAAACGAATTCGAATTTTTCGGGAAATAAACGAAATCTATACGATCTTATTATTCTATTTAGAGTATCGTATTAGGGAGCCTACTCGTTCAACTAAAATCATAGGTTCTCAGTTAAGTTTGGATACGTGTAGCGTATATATCCGAAATGGCTGGTCACGCAGCGCTAATCGTATCGATCGAGCACTCTTAATCCATTAATGAACTTCCCAGGCTCGTTTTACCCCGGGTACCCAGGCTTTTCGCGCCATCTCTATCCGTTACAGGCTACGTACATATATACATAGAGAAGCGAGCATGAGTTTGATCTCTCTTTCTCTGTCCATATACATATATATATATATATATACATATCTATGTGTATGTATGTGTATGTCACGTACGTTCGACGACAAAAGTTCGGGAAAAAAATTTTCTACCGATAAGTGATCCTAATTTATCCGGGAATCTCCATTTTTTTCCCCGATGGACGACGAAAATTCAATTTCTTCTATCATTATGCGTAAGCCTGCGTTTCAATACCCTCATCTATAATGACAAATAATTTTTAATGTAACCACATATTTCTTTAACTAATTTAGTAATATTTGTTAACACGTTTATATTATCGAAACAAATTTTATTTAAATTAATACAATATTTAATTTTAAATAATTATCATTTTATTAATTTTTTAGGAATGAAAGCACCCGTACAAGCGCTACTAACAACGATGTTATACAAAACTGATATTGATAACAGCAATGGTAATGAAATCGCAATAAATGGCAAATATTAAATATATATACTTGACAATAGATAATTTCTCTTTTTACAAAATATATATTTGAGTTACGGATATATATCTTGATTATAGTTTAAAGAGAGAGAGAAAGAGAGAAAGAGATAAAGTAAAAATGTTCAGAAAATAGCAAGTACCTTTAGTGAAAATATTCGCTTCGCCGGTCCTATTTATGATTTTCTCTCCTTCGATTTAGTCACTCAACCCTCCTTTCTCCTACTTACTACCTTCAATTGACTGAAATCCTTTTTACTATAGCGTACAGCCAAACAAACGATAGGTCTCCGAACGGGCGCGTTCTTCCGCGACGACAAATTCCTCAAATATTTATCCGCTAGCATCTCCTCCTTAGACCCTCCGTGGCATTACTCGTTGCTCGACAACGATGACAACGACGACAACGACGAGACGACGAAAACGACAAGAAACGACTAAGAGCGACGCCCCAATGCCACTTCCGTTTCGCACACTTGCCGAGTGTGTCAATTCTGACGCCTATCGACGTATGACAAATACCCTCCTCGTCGAACCTGTCAACTTCTGACAAGCAGGACAAAAGGAAAGGAGGGATGAAAGTAAAGAGGGATGAAAATGTCTTTGGGATACCGCGACCTCCTTGCTATTTTCTGCACCTTCCTTTTTTTCTATTTTTTTTTTATTCTTTCTTCCTTTTCCTTTTTTCTATCTAAAAATTTTTCTTTTTATTCAAATCTTTTAAATATTTTGCACAAGTATAATATAAATTTGCGATTGTAAATATATATATATATACATGTAGACATACGTATGTATGTTGATATATGTAGATATATATATGTATATATGTATATATACAACATATATTATATACATAACACCTATATGTATGTGTGAATATATATATACATATCATTTAATTATGAAATATTATTTTCACTTGCCAAATCGATTAACTACCATAATTATGAAAAAATTATAATAATAATAAAGATTATTCCAGGTATATTGTATTTTAATGCATTTTACATGTCATAACATAAAAGTTAAATGTGTAATAATACATTTTACAACGTATGTTCGAAAGCTAAAAAACAATTTATATAAATTTATCAATTTTTTCTACCTTTTGTTTCGTAAAATTAATCACTTTGGCAAATGAACGGCTGATTTCTAAGTTAAAAAAAATTACAGAATACGAAACGAATGGACAGAAAATATATTTAAAAAATATTTTACTAATTAGAAAATTAATCATCGATATTTTTCGTGGATGTCAAAGAAAAGAAAAGAAAATCATAGAAAATTGTTCCTCTTTAAACCCGAATAATAACAAGAAGAGAGTGTTCGTGACGCTCGCGTAGGAAGCCTGCAATTAATTTATTTTTCCTAAGTCGATCGTTAATTGTTAAACTTAGATGGGCGGTCGTCGGTAATCCCACAGTTAGACGTCGTTCGGAAGAAAAGAGGAAGAGACTGGAGAGACAGGACTATGTGACTCCAAGAGAACCTGACAATGTGTAAGTGAGCAAAAGAGAGAGAGAGAGAGAGAGAGAGAGAGAGAGAGACGAACAGACAGACAGACAGACAGATAGATAGACAAACAGATAGATAGATAGAGAGAGAGAGAGAGAGAGAGAGAGAGAGAGAGAAAGAAAGAGAGAGAGAAAGAGAGAGAGAGAGAAAGAAAGGGAGAGAGAGAGAGAGAAGAAAATTGTTGCAATAATAGAAGCTAGAGACAGAAATGAAGTTAGTAGGAATGGTGAGATAGAGATAGAGATAGAGATAGAGACATAACGAAAATAGGAAAGGGGAAGAAACTTGGGTGGCATGTTCGAGGACGGCGAAGAGAAGCGAGAAGTTTCAGAGGGAATCGAACAGCAGGAAGCCAAGGCTTCACCTCGACGTGCCTCGTGGATTGGGTTTCCAAGATAATTAGAATGATGATTAGAAGACAAGCACGCCTCGTTGACCAATTCTTCGTCGATCTTTTTTCTTTTCCCCTCTCCCAAGTTCGAATCGTCTTTTACTTTTCCTCTTATTCAAATATCGACTTCCCTTTTGAGGGAAGTGAGAATTAAGACCAAAGAAAAAAGAAGGGGTCACAATGAAGCGGGAAGAAAAAGGGTACCAACGATGGAATTACAATGTAACGTGAGATAATACTGCTCGTTATTTTCGGCCCGACCACGTTTGACCTTGTTTTTTTATCTTGTTTGTCTTTTTTCTTTTTTTCTTTTTTTTTATTTTTTCTCACTCTTCATTGATATATATATATATATATATATATATATATATATATATTTTTTTTTTTTCTTTGTATAGAAAGCAAAAGAGGGAGAAGATACAAAAAATGATAAAGTAGATAAGAGTCAACAAGTCTTATAAGATCTTGCGATGTATCCATGTATCTATATGTATGTGCATATCTATGTAATATGAGAGTACTAGAAATACGAATCGAACTCTATTCTTATCTAGAACTTCGGATGAGTGGCATTACGGCACCCAGGCGACACATTTTTATGTGCCACAGTTACGATCTACGTATGATTGGTCGTTGAACTCTGTCCCCGTGAGATCACTTTGCTGGAAATGTCCCTGCTTACGTAAAAAAAAAAATTGTGTCCGACGTGTATGCCATTCTGGTTACTTTCGTACGCTAACTTATTTTATCTCACGACAAAATTTTCATCACATGTCGAAGTTGGTTGGAAACAAGGTCGAAGTTGGTTGGTTCTAGACTACATTCGAATGCAGATCTCTTCTTTACCGAGCGTTTTTTATTCCTCTCTCTCTCTCTCTCCCTTTCTCTCTCTCTCTTCCTCTCTCTTTCTCTCTCTTTTTCTCTCTCTCTCTTGTAGGTTATATTTCTTGATTCTCATTGCAACTTGGCTTGGCTTCGCTTGGTTTGACTTGGCTTAGCTCTATTCGCGTTGAGGGACATGTGAATATTTGATCGGTCCTTCAACCTCCACCTCCTTCGCACAACCTCCTCCCACAACCTCCTCCCACAACCTCCGACTCTCATCCAACCCTCGGTCCCAGCTGCGGTGAATTATTTAACGTCCCCAGGGACACCGCTTACCTATGCGCACCGATGTGTCAGTCTCGAGATTTCACCATTCTTTCTTTGAATTTTACGGCATCACGCTAAGATAATATGGATTTTTATGACAATACATAGATTTATATATATATATATATATATATATATATATATATGTATGTATATATGTATTTATATATATATTTATTCATAATATATATATGTATCTATGTATATATGTATATATAATATATGTATGTATGTATATATGATGTATAATATATGTATGTATGTGTTTATACATATATGTATAATATATATATGTATGTATGTATATATATGTATAATATATACATATGTATGTATGTATATATGTATATATAATTTATATATATATGAATATATATATATATGTACGTATATTTATATATATATATATATATATATATATATGTGTGTGTTAAAGGGTCATATAAAGAAACTTTAATTGAATAGATTTAACTAAGATTGACATTTATTATAAAAATATTAAAAAATTGGATATTTCTTTGTCTTATATTATGTACCTTGTTTTCAGTATTATCTAGCATACTTTTATCTGTTATCTAGAAATCTATCGAGATTAAGTTCTCGAGTCAAATTTTATCTTGATTCTAATTTCCCGCCTCCTCAAGTGCATTCTGGGAATATGTCACGCACAAACACTTTTAAGAATATATAAGTAGATATCAAGTTAATAATATAATCGAAAATTTACTTCTGTTATATTAAGTCGATGTAGATAATGCAACATAACGTTTTATGATAATACAACAGTGAACGTTCGATGCGTTAATATAACAATGGCGGAAGGATCGGAGGTATGTTATTTCGATTTACGGGTTGTACATGATCATTTTGACAAAGCTCTTGTGCAGGATGATGATGTTGATATTAAAGCATATTTGGATGCCTACAATGAATTATACAAGTAAGAATTACTATGTATTTACATTATTTTATTCGCTCTTTTTAACAAGTATAACATAACCTAAACATATGTAAATTTATATTTGTAGGTTTTTCCAACTTATGGGCAGTGTATTCAGTTTTGTTTCTTCTGATTTAAAGCAAAAGATCGACATTCTTGGTGACTTATTAAATAAAAATGATCGAAATTATATAACCATCAAGACTATGATCGAGTATGAAAAAGAAAACAAACTTTTAGAGAAAGCAGATTATGTTAATGGAGCACGTACTTTGCTGCGACTCCACAGGGGCTTAGGTATTATATTATAATAATTAGGAGATATCTATCGTAATATGTGTTATACTTCTGTCTGACATCTATTCATTTATGTCTTGTGCTTTTAGATTTTATAAGAGAATTTTTACATCAACTAGGAGAGATAAGTGACACTGATAAAACATCTACTTGCTGCCAAGATGCATATAATAAAACCTTAGCAAAACATCATCCATGGGTAATACGTAAAGCTGCAGTAGTAGCAATGTATACTATGCCTACTAGAGAATTATTATTTAAAAAGGTATAAAAAAGATACATTATGTAATTTATTTTATTATTATATTTTTATATTTGATGATACATTTAAAAATCTCTATCAACGATGAACAGGTTTGCGGTGTGAATGTACAACGAAATGTAGATATTCTACCAAAAATGCTTGAAGTTACTGTCGATGTACTCAATCGTACTCATACTTTATTTGAATTGCATCAGCTGCACACCTTGCCATGAAAAGGAAAGTATTGTGATTAACTGAAAGTCTATACGTCAGCTTTCACCAACTTTGGTTGAATTCGCAAAGTATAAATGTTTGTGAAACGCAATCAATGATAATTGCGTTATTATACAGGGTGTTTCAGTAGCTTTGTAACAAATAATTATCAGGATAACTATTGGTCATACAAGGATAGTTCTTGTTTAATTTTTAAATTTTATTTTATAATATGAGTATCTGTGTAACAGATTCTCAGAAATGGCCTTACAACCATTGATTTTGATAATCAATTAATATCTTACTTATCTAAAATTATTGAACAAACAAGTTAACATTAATACTTTATAATAAAGTTATTGAATCATCTTGGTAAACAACATTACAGATCACTATATACAAGCACGCTCGTTTTGTAATATTTACGTTATATAACAATTTATAATTATATTAACTGAATACGTACAAATAGACGTTAGTATGCGAACGTCTTTCTCAGCCATAGCATATCATATACCGAAAAAATAAAACATTCCTTTCATGCATTTTGATAACAAAGAACACGAATTAATTTTCCTGTAAGTAACTACGTCATATATTATATTTATAAAATTAATGAACGTTTATACAATAATAATCTTTATGGAAAAATGTACATGGTAAATGAATCATATTGCATTGTCTTTCATTTATAAATGCTTCCAAAAGTTATTTACAATGTCCTTGTTTAAATCGAGACAATAAATAATATTGCAACTAGACGTATAGGTTATGTAACCAGATTTTTTGTTAATACTCAAGAGTATAATTGGAAGTTACATTAACCATATGAGAGGAAGCATCGTCTATCAGCATACCTACGAAAGAAATAAATTGACATAATGAAGAAAAAAAAGAATTATTGGAGAATAAATACAATGATTAAATATATAAAACTAAAGAAATTATTATTCTTTGGCATACCAGAGAGAAATAAATGAATGTAAGAAAAAAAAATGAGAGAAATAAATGAATGTAAGAAAAAAAAATCAATATTATTATGAAACAGTCTTCTTACCGGCAACAGAAGCTGTGAGAAAACAAACAGCACTGCCAGAGATAAATGCTCTTATTGTAACAGCAGTGATCTCTTTTTTCTTATTTGGTGCTAAATTACTTAAAGAACCAATCATGATACCGATGCATGCAGGATTAGAAAATCCACAAAGGGCATACGTGGCAATGGCTTCAGATCTACTAGAAAGTCTATTCTGTTTTTTATATATTCCAAGTTCTTTATAAGCGATGAATTCATTAATGACAGTTTTTATTCCTATCAAGTATCCAACATCTTCGCATTCACTCCATGGTACACCCATGATCCAACTCAATGGCATAAAAATTTTTGATAAGAAATACTAAAAAGTAAAATACGCTTAATGTTCTTTTTGAATGATACAAGACAGTATTTAAACAAAAGAATTAAAACAAACAATCAAAAAGAATATTTTTTCATTACCTGGAACTTCCAATCGTTAAATCCCAAAAGTTGACCGAACCAAAAGAGTATACCATTGATGAAGGCAACAAATGATATAAAAGCTATAATATTAGCTATTATACCAAGTATTACAGGAATTGCTGCCAGTGCTCCATTACTCGCAGCATCCAAAATTCCAGAATCATTTCTGAAAATTATTTCTTTTTTACATGAATGTAAAATCGTTGAAATGATATACATGTATGTGTGTATATATATGTGTGTGTGTGTGTGTGTGTGTGTGTGTACATCAATTTAAATCTTACGATTTCTCCAATTGGATGTTGTCCGAATTGGTTTGACTTTCCTCTGTCTCAGGATAAAATAATTTAGAATAACAAAGGGCAGCCGGGGCTGACATTACTGATGCTATCAGCAAATGTGCCGGATCGGCACCAAATTTGACATATGCAGCAAAAACACTACCTGTGAGAAATCAAAGAAATCTATTATATTTATTCTTTAGAAAGGAAGATGATTTTCATTTCCTCCTTTTTTTCTTTTATTTCACATTCGATATACCTGAAACCGAGGCAAATCCAGAACACATAACGGCATGCATTTCGGAAGATGTCAGTTTACTGACATATGGTTTTATCAATAAAAGAGATTCGGTCTGAGGGAAAAGAAAAAGAACAACATCAACATAACATTTTTCATGATATTTCAATAAAATATATTACCATTCCAATGAACGTATTTGATACACTATTCAACGATTCGCATATCGTGGTTCCCATGATACATTGCAAACCCCATCCAAATTTCATAACCACCCACTGCATAACTTCAATATAATATAATATTTGAATGAAACAGCTAAAGAAGAAAATAACTGGAATGACCTTAAAGAAAAATCAAATATCAATGATATAACAACAAAGAACATCATCGTATATGAAGATTCAAAAAAATAGAAAAATGTTCAATGAAAACAAACCGAAAAAGCGAAAATTCCTTTTTGAACAAGTTCCTCTGAGAAAATAAATTCATCGCCTTCTTTCGCGTAATCCAAAAAGGTCGTTATTTTGTTTGAAATGCAATCAAAAATGTTTCGACCGACGGACCAACGTATGGTAAATAAACCGAATAAAAATTGCATTATTATACCACACAAAACTGGTCTCCAATTGATCTATGTCAATGAAAATGGACATTTATATAAATAAATTTTTATCAAAAAGAAGTTGGAGGATTTCAATTCGAAATGATTTATTTACATGAGCCGGATGTTTTGAGAATATCCATCCTAGAAGCAATAGGATTACGACACCAAGGCCACTGATCAGTCTATTCGTCGAATGTAAGGTATCGATGATGAGAAAAGCAACGATGGCCGTGAATATTAACAAATATATCAGTGTTACGAACATTCGAAATCCATATCTGCGATCGATCGAATTATTTCAGTCGAATAATTTTGTTTTCATTATCTTAACGTTACCAATGTTTTATGTATGTGTATATATATATATATATATATATATATATATATATTCTAATTTTATTTTGAAAGTTAGATGTTATTCTAAAAGATATATATGATGAATTGACAAAAAAAAGAAAAACAAAGCGCGGTCTGAGGTGAATGTTCTTTGCTCTACCGTGGTAACGAACGTGTTTCAATAAAAAATAATAAATATATTATTAAAGATTATTATATTACCTTGTCTTTTTTAGCCTTTCAATAAATCTTCCAACCGGTTGAAAGAAACGACAAATAGATTTTGCAAAATATCGCTTAATTACACAGTAATAAAATAATCCGGTATACGTGAAACCCAAGAGTAATAAGAGCATACCATAACCGGTACACCAGCAGAAACCGCAATCCTTTGCTAAAAGAAGAAAAAAAAAAGAAAAGAAAAAACAAGAATGAAATTAAGGAAGTTACTTATCTTAATTGTTAGTTCTTCTTTTTATAGGAATGAAAATCATGTATATAAGGAGCAACGTTAACAATACGTTCAATGTCATACATTCTTTGTTTTTGACCCAATAGTTGGTGGCAAAGGCAAAGTAGATCACTACGAGACTATTTAACAGTATCAAGGCTAGAAATTTGACAATTCTTCGATGCCTCGAAATGTATGCTTCCATTGCATTACGTGTCGTCACAAGTAAGTCGAATTTCTTTTTGGATACATTGTCCTCCTGTATAGGAAAGATAGACTACGAAAGAATTTTGTTTGATCTATTAAGGGCACCTTATCCCAGAGATTTAACAAAAGACTAATCTTCTAAATATTTTATGATTATGATTAACAACAATTCTTCGATATATTATTAGAGATAACATAATGACAATTATCTATACGTGTGTTTATATAGGCAAATGGAATTTTACTTGTTTTATTAATTTTGTATATTTCATCGTGAAACAATAAAATCAAAAATATTGTCAATAGATTTTAGAAATACGTATATATGAAAGAAGTTGTATCTTTGGTTTCACTCCTAAATCTTTTTACGATATATTGATTTGTTAATTGACATTTTATAATTAGTGGTATTATGCAAATGTTTATTTTCAAGCGCAATAATGAAACGTGTATTGTAAACGTCGAGATTTAACAATAGATTGTAATCGATAATAGTATATATACATACTCGACAATGCTGAGAAAACAAAAGCATGTAATATTGTATTTACCTCTTCTTTCTCGTACGATTTCTTATTCTGTGTGCCACTTTCTAGATTTTCTAACTCGTTCTATAAAATGTTTGGAATGAGTTAAGATAAATGTATTAAAAAAATCATCGTTTAAAAAGAAATTTCCGATAACACGAATGATTACATTGAGAGAGAGAGAAAGTTTTTTAACGATATAACTACCGAAGGACATATTGATAATATGACTCATAGAGAAAAAATGCAGAATTACCTCTTCAAATCCTAGATTCATTGTTCCAGGCATATCTCAATCATGAAAGAGAAAAATGAATTGAAGAACAAAATATTCTCTTAAATATTCTGTCTCAAACTAAATAATAATTTCTATTGTTTTTCTCCTGATTGAAGAACAATACAAACTTTTATGTCCGTAATACTTCACGAATCGTCTAATTTTCAGATAACAATTTGATAGCTAAAACATATAATAAATAATTATTAAAAAATTTGAAAAAGAATGAATAATAAGAAGAATTTTTAGTTATGTGATTACTCTTTTGCACTTTCATATCACACAGTCGCTGAAATTTGTATCAATCACAATTTACTTTTTTCGAACTCACACTTTTATCTTGTCTTTTTTCTGCTTTTAAAGTCAGATAAGAATGCGCATAATTATCTGTTCTTTATATACTCTGTTTCTTATATATATATTTTGTTCTTTATTTTTTCGTAGTTCCAAATGAAAGCATAAATGTTTCGTAACGTTATACAACAACCAGCTGTAGTCGAAGATAACACTGTTGTAAGCAAAAAAAATTACTCGTGAAAGGCCAAATTTTATCATAAAAAATATTAATCTCACTATATAATATTTAGATCGTAAAGCACAATCACAATATTTCAATACACCAATAGGTTCGCATATATCTACTTCTAAAGAGATAAGTCGTTAAACCACTACTGAAGATTGAAGCCGATGATATCTCGTATAGCTCTATCTACGTTGTAAGGCTTAGACATTCATAAGAAGTGGGGATTTATACGTACCTAGTACAAACGTGCTAGTACGACATACTTACGTTTTTAAAACCTATTACGTTTGATTAATTGATTTCCAATTTCGTTTTCATGTGATGCTTCGTTTGAGTAATGAAATTATAATTTTAATAAATATATTTTTCTATTCAATAATTGTACTTTTGCATAATTAAATTTTTTTTTCATAAACAAACGCATATACCGATAAATACAATTATTTATGTTATTAATTGAAACTGTTTAAAGAGCAAAGTATTGAAAAATAATGTTTAGAATATACTTCCTTTCATTGTTATTTTATTACAAAACTAGTCACTGTCGATGCGTAAACTTTATCGTAACCGTGGTCTGGCGTTAACATTGATGCTCACGTAACAATGGCTTTAACGTAATAAATCGTCGTCGGTAAAGTATTACAAATGCGAAGAGACATTTAAAGCGAACGATAAAAACGTGATCTATGGGGCCAGTGAAATATAAAATGAGATATTGAATTGTTAAATCAAGAATTCTACTTCGTAAAAATTCTTATCATTAATATGCGTTATGTTTATAATAATCTACAAGCAATAATATTCTATACTTAAACCAAGTAATTTTTCTTTTTCTTTCTTTTTGTAAAATAGATTAATCGGTCGTAACGACTGTAAGAATATATAAAATATTATAAAGTATTATTATAAAATATTATATATATAAACTTTTTTTATTTTTTTAGCATATAATAATATTTACAAAAAGATTAAGTATGTTAATGACAAAGGTGAAAAAACTTTGTATAAGTCATTGCATCAAAGATACCAATGATCTTTACATACATATATACATACATACATACATATATATATATATATATATATATATATATATATATATATATATATATATATATATATATGGTATACAAGTAATTATAAAAATGCGCAAAAGTAATTCAGCTCTTTATTCTATTTATAATACATACATAATATAGTAAATTTAAAAAGAAAATTTTAATGATAACACATGTATAAATATCATTATCCGAAAAATCTTATCAGGGTTATCTTCCGATAATGTATTGATAAAAAATTGGTGCATTTTCAATGTATTAACTATATAACTATATTTTGAAAATCTACATTGTATAAAGAGAACAAAATCGTCAAATATAAAGTATTTGGAGATACTGTTAAATTGAATGAAATAATAACTATAAATGGCAATTGTTTTTTCTTCGAAAAATCAAAGATTTTGTTGATCGAATTTATTCGCATTATTAACAAAACTTAATTTGTTGATTGTGTTTGACGATTATACTCGTCATACGAAACAAAAAATTACATTTTACTATTCAAGTTAAAATTTAAATGAATACTAGAAATTAGTCATATTTTAAAAAATATTTTAAAATATTTTAAGACAATAACAAAATTAGAAAGAAAAAATTCAGTAAGACAGGCTTACAAAAAGAAATGATAAAATAGCATAGTATAGCGTAGAAAATATTATAGAATAGTATAGATTATTATAGAAAACGACGATGTAATATAGAAAAGTACATTGAGTAGCATATGATTGCGTAAAATAATATCGAACAGCATAGGAGGATAGCAGAAGATAGTATGAGATAGCATAAGACAGGACAGGATAAGTTGAATTGGATCGGACTAAGTTGAACTGAACGGATCCAAGTCGAGTTGTGCCGGATCGAGCCAAGCGGATCCATTACATGATATATTATCATATACTATGTCTTTTCCTATTTTATTCTGTCCGTGATGTTCTGTCTGTGGCGTGTCTTACTTAAAACTTTAATGCTTTTGTTCTTTTTTTATTTTTTTATTTTTTTGTGTTCTGAAACATTAAAAATTTTCTTAAATTGACAAATAATTTTTATTCTTTATTGAAATTTTAATTGAAATAGATAATTGGATATCTCTTTACGAAATGACGAATATACTTATCGTTCCACGAAACATTTTTTCACGATGATTATTCTCGTTAAACATAGATTGACAATACATAGATTAATAAGGTTAATACATACGTTAAAGCAAGCAGAGCGAAGTAAGACAAGTCAATTTTTAAAAATAATACACGTGTCTCCGTCGAAAACATTAATTTTCAATCACGACTTTTGCTTTCCTACGAACGTCTAGCAGATAAAAACTCACAAACAGCGGTCACGAAAACCAGCATTTTTGATCCTAAGATTTTGGCAGGGCTTACTTAAGACGAACGAGATTTAGAATTCGTACGAGAGGACTCATTTTCGAGAGGCGCCGAATTCTATTTATACGAGTCCAAGACGAGTTTCATGCTCTCGAAATTCTGTTTCATTTTGTGACGGAAAAACGAGGAGGTTCGTTCTGTCATTAAAAAAAAAGAAAAAACATGAAGAAAAAATAAATGGAGAGAGAGAGAGAGAGAGAGAGAGAGAGAAAGAGAGAGATTTAAAACAGTAGACATATTTTAACCACATCTGTCAATTTGACAGGTAGTAAAAAAAAAGGAAAACACTTTTTATATTCCTTACTATTTTTAGTTTATTTAATTTTACAATAACAAAGAAATAAATATAGTTTCTGCTTAAAAATTTTATGATAATTATTTCGAGTGTACGTGCGAATTAAAAACGATCAATAAGATATATTGACAATTATTGTATCATGATTTTATTATAATGTCACATTGTTTTGTATCTTTTATTATTATTATTATTATTATTATTATTATTATTATTATTATTATTATTATTATTATTATTATTATTATTATTATTATTATTATTATTATTATTATTATTATTATTATTACTATAATGATTTTTTGTTTTATATATTCTTTCGACTACTTATTTGTTTTCTTTGGTTCTTTTTTTAATCCTCATTCGATTTTCGGAACTATTATTTGACTTTGTTATCTATAAGTTAAACGCGATCAATAAGAAATACTAAGAATTATTCTAATTTTATTATCGCGTCACGTTGTTTATATCTTTTTTTATTATTATTATTATTTTTTTATTTATTTATTTATTCTTTCGATGATTTATTTGTTTTGTTTTGTTTCGTTCTTTTTTTGTTTTAATCCTTATTCGATTTCTTTTGAATTCGGATCGTTAAATATGGGATTGACATTGATATTTCGTTAGAATATTTCTCAGAATCATTCGACAGACTTTCCCTTTTTCATCGAAGTCAAAGAATAATTTCTTCATATTTTTACGAATTTTGCATCATAAATCTCTCGATCTTACCTGGTTCGTTCGCAGAATTTACCTGGAATTGAGGTCCGGCGGATGAATTAAATCATTTTCAGAAAGAGAGAGTGAGAGAGAGTAAAAGGAAATAAAAGAGATGCGTCGTAAGAGTGAGAGAGACGAATAGCTCTTTTAAATAGCCGGGCCGTCTAGAGCATTTGCGACTGCAACGTGCAAAATATCACATGCACTCGACATTATGCGACTCAAAGACGTATTTCCATGGGAAACCACTCCTCTCTAAAATGTTTTCCACGTGTATGTATGAATGTATATAAATAAATACATATACGTATATATATTATATACGTATATATATATGTATATATATATATATATATATATATATATATATATATATATATATATATATATATATATATATATATATATATATATATATATATATATATACACGTCTATGAACGATATATGTGATCATCGGACAATTAATAACTTTGAATTCTTCGAATCATTTTTTTTGTTTTAAATTAAAAATAATTTTTGTTTTTTACAGAAGCAATTCGTAACACGTAGATATATCTACGTGTGTGATTATCCTATATGATCACAAAAAAATTAATTATTTTGAATTCTTCGAATCGTTTATTTTTTGTTGTACATTGAAATTTTTTCCGTTTTCTTTTTCTCTTTTTCTTTTTTCGAAAAAATTCGAATTGTCTGGTTTTGTTTTATTTCGAAATAAAAAAGAAGAAGTTAGAAATGTCTTTTCTCTTTTCTTGTATGCCACACCTTTGTAAATTTACAGAACGTCGACTCTCATTCTAGTAATACAGATTAGAAACGCAGTATGCAGCTCACGTTATCACGACTGATACGCACCGATTACACGAACGTTTACACGTGTCGGATTTGTACGTCAGGAGAGAGAAAAAGAAATGTTACCTTTTGTTAATTAGATATTCTTACAAGTTCAGGATTAATTTACAAGATAAAGACTTAAAACATCTATTTCTCTCTCTCTCTCTCTCTCTCTCTCTCTCTCTCTCTCTCTTCTCTCTTTATATATATATATATATATATATATATATATATACACACCTATATCACTCGTATAGAAACACGTCGCTCATTAATATTGTAAAAAAGGAAAAATAGATAATATAATTATTATAATAATATTCCTAATTTATTACTATAATTATTATTATGATAATTACAATATAATAAATACTATCTCTCTTTCTCTCCCTCTCCGTCTCTCTCTCTCTCTCTCTCTCTCTCTCTCTCTCTTTCTCCCTTTCTCCCTTCCTCCCTCTAATAATTATTTTAATTATTATAATAATACATATTTTAAAGACATAAGTTGTATATAGAAATATTATTATAATAATTATATATATATATATATATATATATATATATATATATATACATATATATTATATATGTACTTATATATTATTATTATACAATAAATCCTATATGTAAAATATCTGTTATAGGCAATAATAAAATTATTAATAATAATTATTATCAATACTAGACAATAATTAATATTAAATAGTAATTATAAATTTTTAATAGAATCTTACTCGAAATTTTGTCACGTATTTGTTTTTTCGTATATACAAAAGGAAGTAGAGAAAAGGAAGTTTGAGATTTATTCTCGTGTAAGAATACCGAGTAATCGGAGGAGTTAGTTCGTCATCAAGGTTGAATCGTCTGGCTCATCTCAACGTCGTCGAAAGAACGTCGTGGATCGGGAAGACGATGCATCGCTTATCTCGTCTCGACGAGACAAGCGATATTTCCTTGGATGTCGCCTTCAAACTTTTCTCCTTTTGATCAAGGACACGATAGGTATACGATCGTATTATTCTTTTTTCTTCTTCAATCTTTAAATAAATAAAGAAAGAATGGACAAGATTTATGTAATTCTGTTGTTGCGTAGTTAATACAAAATACAGTAGACCCCATATAATACGGTTTCACATAATACGACGAAAAAGATTGAAATGTCTCGTTGTATAAGTGTTTATATACATATTTTTACAGTTTTATATACGTATAAACAACATTTCATTGTTACATGTCAAATATGTATTTTATATTTTTTGTCATAAACTCTTGCGTCTTTTACAAAAAAAAAAAAGAAAATATATGTTTCCAAATGTATACATAATTTATGTTTGTATAATCGAACTCATGTACAACACGAATTCATGTATCGCTACGTGTTATATGTATGTATACAGGGGTTATGGCATATTTTCTTTTTCTCTTTTGCTTCGTCAATCGATAAGATATTTTATTTCTCGAAAATTTGACGTATAAAAATATAAATTATCCATCCATTTTCCTTCTTATTAATAATAATAGCTAATGATATAACAACAGATATTCTACGAATTATTTTCATGAACGTGAATCGTACAATCTTTAATTTTCCTCAATGTGATTATAGTTAGCCGCAACATTGGAAGATCTACATTCTATGTCCTTGATAATTTTGTACGTGACATTTTCTATTTTCCACTTCTACGTAGTAAAAGGTTGGCTAGACAGACGGTGGCAGCCAGCTTTAGGTTTCTGGAACGATGCCAGACACGTTGAAGATAGCGAAATACGAGATACACCAGACGTTTCGTTACGTCTGGTTGAAAGAATCGTCGATTTGTCAAGATCTTTGTCAAATCGACTGGATCAAACGATTTTTTCTTTTTCTTCTTTGCCTGCGTGTGTTCTTTTTCCTTTTTCTTTTTTTTTGCTTTTTTTTTTTGTTTTTCTTTGACTACTTCGTTCATTTCTCGCGAAAGAAAAAAGAAGAACCGAGCACGATGATTTTTTTCTTTACAAAGCTAGACGCTGATAAATTCTAGAGGATGAATTCGAGTCGTGTGAAGTTTGCTGCCTCACGTGGAAATAATAAACCGACGGTCCTAACTCATCTAGTCTGATCTGGGTACACCAAGGTTCTGGACACACGAGAATGCAAAAGAAAATTGAGTACCAAAGTATCTTCCATCTTCTCATTCTTCATCTTCTGCGAATGCGCACAATGTGACGAAATGTGTCTTTTTGCGTTTCCGCCTTCATCTCTCCTTCCTGCGTTTCATTTCATCCAGTTATTCGCAGTATCGGATTCGATCTCTTCTTCCTGCTGATAAAAACTCTTCTTCAGATCTTTTTCTAAGATCTTGGTACATACATTTGATTACAAAAATTTTATCACGAAGGAAAAGTGCTATTTGTATCTGGGTTGTGTCAGGTGATCAACATGTGATATACAAGTAAAAAAAAATTTTATCTTCGTTTTAAATCCCAAAACAAAATGTTGATTGTAAAAATATATGAAGCGATGATTAATTATTATTTTAATTATGAAAGCTATAATTGAATCAACATCACGAATAACAGTTTATGTTAAGTTTTGATCAAAATTTACAGTGAAATATTCTTCTACGGTTCTTTTCGATCATTTTATACACTATACACAGATTGTAGATATTTCATCAGAAGGTAATGTAACATTGAACATAAAAAACACGTTAGATAGAAGATAAATCTAAAATATAATTAAAAATTTTATCTTTTTATCTCATTTAATATTGAAATAAAATATATCATTGAGACCTCTATCTGTTCTATTGTCTTATTTCAATTAAATAATTATGAAGATATTCATTAAAACTTATCGAATATAGTGTAACTTAAAAATTGCTTTTCTTCAAAAATCTTTTAAATCTTTTAAACATGCTTTAAACCAGAGTTTCTCAATCTTTTTGTTTATAACAATATCGCGGTTGAAATTTTTGTATTAAACAATTTTTAAAAATCTGGTAGACCAAAATCATTGTATATTTTACACTTTAAACATTGTAAAAGAACTTTCTCTTAGAAATTAATAATTTTTCCTAAAATTTGCGATCCTAAGGTTCTTAAGGTTTTGACCTAAGTTTTGCGATCCATTTTGCGATTCATTAAAAATTTAACATATTGCTTATAGGTAGAGAAACTCTTCTTCTTTATTTCTCTTTTAGAGAAATTCAAAATTTCCATTCAATGATAAATATTTCCTTTCAATATCTACGAAATGTGTGTAATAAATAAAAAATAATATTCATTTTTTATCTTTTAATACGTAAAATCAATGTATAAACGAAGTATTACGAAGAATTACGAAATAATTATAGATTAAACCGAACGACTATCGGATAATGTGTAATCGTAGGAAACCGTAGATAAACGTGAGCGTTCGTATACGTGGTTACGTTGTGGCTCTTTCCTCTTCATCTCTCATTTCTATTGGTTCTTGTTACGTTGGAATGTCGAACACGAGCGAGCTTTATTTTATATATGTATGTATGTATTGTATGGTATATATATGTCATAGCACGCGACACCACTTTCAAACGGACCGATTGGATTCCAACTCCTTTTTTCTATCTCCCTTTTCGATCCACTCCCTTCAAATTCTCGATGTTACAACTAACATTTGCTAATTTCTAACTGATATGAATCTCTTTCTTTTCTTCTAAATTTTTCATTTTTGTTTTTATATTGTATTTATATCAGAATTCTTATATGATTTTAAACGATTTTAAACGATCAAATTCTATTGATCATTATAAACGAATTTTTCAAATAAAAGTTGTTACGTTCGGAAAGAGGGCGGAGGGGGAAGGATAGAATATAATATTTATCGGAGTTATTTTCTCGAGATATAGGAAGTTATAATTTTTTTTTTTTTTTTTATTAGAAATCGATATTTTAAATTTAACAAAAGTTATAAAGAATATCAATAATCCAACGAATACCTACAATGTATCTTTTCATTGATATTTCATCAAGTCATGGCGATAATAGTTATATTACAGTACAGCAAGGCACTTGCGATTTTTGATTTGACATTGCGATTGTGATTGTGGTTATGGTTGTAGATGTAATTACGATTATGATTATAATAGTGACTATACCATACCGTAATTATTATCGCCATAACTCGATGAAATATTGATAAAAAAAGTACACTGTAAATGCTCGTTCAATTCATGTTAATATTCTTTATAATTTTTATCAAAAATGAGATATCGATTTGCACTCAAAAAATATTATTAATATGTTCCGTACCTTAATAACAACACCCATTACGAAATAGATGCAATGATTACTACATTTGTTCCTCGAAGCTTAACAATTTTTATTTGAAATATTTGTTTATAAAATCAATAGTATTTATGTAGATGTCATAGATATATCATATATAAGTATAAACATAGCAAAAAAATATAAATATAATATATTACTACAATAAAACTATGATCATGAAAAGAAAATCATAAATAATTAATTTATATATATATATATATATATATATATATATATATATATATATATATATAAATTAGATATTAAAAATATGATGTCAATCTATAAAGAAAAAATGCAATTTTTTCATTGTATTTATTCATAAAATAAAAAAGCTTCTGAATTTTACATAGAATTCTAGGAATTCAACAAAAATTCAAAATCTCGATATATATAATTATAAACGTAAATAAATAAAATAAAAAAATTGTATTTAATATAGTTTTTGACGTCAAGGGTTCACACAGTTTCATATATTCTTTTTTTTCAAAAGTTTCCTTCCATAAAAAATGGCGAAAGGACAACCACTTCTCTCTCTCTCTCTCTCTCTCTCTCTCTTTCTTTTTTTCTCACACATACACACATACGCACAGGCGCTCAAACGTACGAAATCATAATAATAAATTGATGAAAAGATGGAACGAGAAAGAATAAAATCGAAAATCGTAACAAGAGTCAGTGCGGAGATGTCGAATAAAAAAGTAGTTCGCGCGATTAGAATCGATCGAATCGAGATGCAAATTAAAACTTTCGAAAACGATTTGAATCGAAACAAGCGATAAAAAGAACGAAAACGAGGAGACGTAGAAGAAGAAAAATAAGATAGGAGAGAGAAGACCGAAGAATAATATAAAAAAGAGATTGCGTATCGCGTTGAGAAGGAACGTCGATCGGTTTTCGAGAGAGGAGACGATAAGAGAGAAAAAAGAGAGGAGAGATAGAAAGAGATAGAAAGAGAGAGATAGAGAGAGATAGAGAGAAAGAAAGAGAGGGAGAGAAAGAGAGAGAGAGAAAAGAAAAAGAAAGAAAGGACAAAAAAATAAAGAAACAAATAAATAAAAAAAAACAACAAAAGAAACGATCGGATCGCATCTATGCGTGGGTGCGCGACTTCGATTGCGCAATCCGTTCGAAATTCAAATCCCGATTCCAAGAAGCGATCGGCCTGGACTCTGCTAAAAGGAAAGAGAGATAGAGAGAGAGAGAGAGAGAAAGAGAGACAGACAGACTGAGAGAGGCTCCTGCCGGATTCCAAGGAGGCCTTATCGCGATTGTCGTCTGCTTCGAACGACGTAGGAGGGTGGACGACTCCAATGCAAATTGCACCATTTCCATTCTTTTTTCTTTTTCCTCTCGTCTTTCCGTCTCTCTTTACACCTCCCTTCGAGCTCAGATCGTTTCTTTTTTTTCATCTCCCTCTATTTCTCTCTTTCTCTTTTCCTTCCTTTACAATTCCAATCGAAAGGTTTGAGCCATACACGTGTGGGCGGTTTTGAGAGAAGGTGTTCGAGTTTAAGCGATTTTTCTGACATCAGAGATTTCCATCGACGCTTTAAAGGATCACCTGCGAGAGTACATACAAACAAGAGTGAGAGAGAGAGAGAGAGAGAGAGAGAAAGAGAGAGAAAGAAAAACTTTCTCCCCGACGATGATCGGTCGGTACTTGTTGACGAGTGGGAGAAAAAAAAGGAGGGGAGGATCTCCGTGAGGACCTCCACGAAGGTCCATCGAGAAGGCTCCCCGGCAAGGACGACGAACGATGACTGTTACGAGTGCAAACAACAATTTGATGCCGCGCCGAGACGGGCCCCGTGCGTTATTTATTTTGGTACGTCTAGACGCCAGATTGTCTGTCCGTACGTCCGACTCTCGCGACGGAGGATTCGGAGCTGACGTCAGCAGCCGTTGCACCGCGCGGACATTCGGCGGACTCGCTTGGGATCAAATTGCATTCCCTCCCCTCTCCCCTTTTCCTTCTACTTCTTTCTCTTTCTCTCTCTCTCTCTCTCTCTCTCTCTCTCTGTCCCTCTCTCTCTCTCTCTCTCTCTCTCTCTCTCTGTTTCGTTCCTGTCTTTCCATCTCCTTCCGTCTCTTTATCCCTTCCTTCCTTTTTCCTTTCTTTGTCCCTTTCTTTACTCCTCCCATACTCCTCACGTTCTTTTCTATCTCCCTCTTTCTTCCCCCCCTCCTCCTCCTCTCTTTCTTTCTTTCTTTCTCTTTCTCTTTGTCTCTCATCTCAACCATACGCATCCTCCGTGTTGCGCGTGCGACGCATCCAGCGCAACGGGATGCACTTCGAGCACACACGTGCCCATTGGCGCCGCCTTTCCTTGCGAATCCTCGATTCCTTACGATCCTCTCTATTACTTACACGTGTAACGAAAGCACTTTATTCTTTCTTTCGTTCGAACGGAGAGGAGGGGAGGAAAGAAAGTTCTCGATGATAATGTAGGATAATTTTATCATTGAGAAATTCCCATATATAGTTAGAATTTAAATTTATATATAAATTTCGTTTAATCAGACCGATAATTTGTATAGATCTATTCATTCTACGCCTATGCCGATAGCTACCGATAACTCTGACTAACTCGACGTGACAAAAGGGTGGTGTATGCGTCATTTCGTTCCTGATCGACTTGTTTACCACCTCACGAATTCGACCCTGACATGCTCGGCGAATAATTTTTTTTTTTCTTCTTCTGGTATTAGAGATATTTGTTGCTTCATCGATACGATCCTTTGAATGTGAAACGGAAGAAGAATGGACGTTAGTATAAGAAGAAAAATAAGAAGAAGATGAAAAAGGAGAAGAAGAAAAACAAAAAAGAAGAAGAGGAAGAAGTAGAAAAAGAATATAACGATGATGATGAGTAGGAACGAAAGAAAAACGTCAAGAAAAGATTCGAGACGCGGTACGCCGCACTTCCGGCATATCCAGACAAGAAAGAGAGATAGAGAAAGAGAAAGAGAGAGAGAGATAGAGAGAACTACCTCGAGAGGATTTATTTTAACCGTTCGGACCTTCGAAAGGCTAGTATTAGCCGACCGTTAGGTAGCCGGCCAGACGGTGCGGACCACTTTTGGAGGACCGAATTCTTTAACCTAATTTTCGCGTTTTATGGCGTCACGCTAATTTAACGTCCAGCTAATATCCTAAAAATATATTTCTCCTACCGTTCGTTCGTTCCTATGTTCGTTCTTATATTCAGTTCCTTCTCTACAAATTGCAACGCATGAATGTGAGCGAGAAGAATCTTATTTAAATTATGACTGACACCTGTGGAAGGGTGGATGGAGTAAAGGGCAAAGGATGGGTGGGGAGTAGAGTTCAAAGTATTTACATACCTTCCAAGAAGTTTCTTGGTAATCGAACGTCGCGAAAGAAGAGAAAAAAAAGACGACATAATCCTGATAATGATATCATTCGTTCTCGAAGGATTAGAATTTAAAGGACGACGATTATTCTATATAACATCGATAATGAAATAAGTCGAAAGTCAATTAAAATCGTTTTTACGTATTTATAAAATGTGATTAGAACGCATTAATAGAAGGATTTAGATCTGAACAAAAAAAAAAAAGGAAATAAAAAGAAAGTAAAAGAAAAAGAGAAATCTGTTGATTAAGAATATTAATTAACGATAGATGTTTATTCTCCAAACGAGATTAGATTTTGAATATAGAAATAAATTGAGGAAATTAATTAATTCCAAAATAGAAAAGAATTTCGTTCTTAATAGGATCAAGTTGATTTATCCGAATCTCCACCCCATTTTTCTTCTTCTTCTTCTTCTTCTTCTTCTTCTTCTTCCTCTTCTTCCTCCTCTTCTTCTTTTAGGACCCACTTCGTTTCTCGGACGGGCGCGCGCCGCCGTGCGCGCATGGCATTTTCACGCGCGCACGCGGAGGCTGCATTTATTAAAAGCGATACATTATGATTCAAAGATTATATCTTTCGATTCGTCTAGACAAAGCGGAGAGGGGGACACCTTATAAAATCGTACGTCGGCCGCCCCTGAAATCATTGTACGAACGCCAACGCGACTTTTCGCTTCTCGCTAATTTTTTTTCTTTTCGTTTTATGTTTATCTACCCCCTTTCTAAATAATTGACATTACGATAAGGTAATAGAAAGTAAGAAAGAAAGAAAGATAAATGCAAATCCAACGATTGATATAGAATTTGAACGATATTCAAAGATTCGAAACGTGAAGTTCGAGTGAAATCGAGAAACTTGAAAGTAAACAGAATCGAAGTGACTGGTCCACTCGATTTCGAAGGAAAAAAAGAAAAGGAAGAAAGAAAAAAGAAAGAGGTAAAGAGAAAGAAGTGGGAGAAAGATTTTGGAGGAGGAAGAAGAAGAAGAAGAAGAAGAAAGAGAAGAAGAAGAAGAAGAAGAAGGAGAAGGAGAAGAAGAAGGAGAAGAGGAAGAGACACACGTTCGAAAGGGTCTCTCCTCTACGTAGAAAACACCGGGTGGAGGCGAGAAGACGAGAGGGAGAGAAACCTCGGCGAAAGGGAGGGGAGAAAGAGTAGCAGAAAGACAGAGAGATAGAAAGAGAAGAAAGAGACAGAAGGAGAAAGAGAAAGAGAGAGAAAGAGAGAGAGAAAGAGAGAGAGAAGAGGAGGAGGAGGAGGAGGAGTCATCGTAGTAACACCGGCACCGTCTCCTCTCTCGCGGCTTCGTGCTTGTCTCGGAATTAGTGAGTAGACAGAATTATGTCCGTGAGGAAGGCGGCACTACGTCTCAGTCGAGACCTACTGCTCGGCCGGTGCACACGCACATAAAGAGAGAGAGAGAGAGAGAGAGAGAGGGAGAAGAAGTAGAAAAAGATAAAGAGAGAGAAAGAAAGAGAGAGAGATAAATAATAGATAAAGATAGAAAAGAAGCTAGATAAACTCTTTGGCACTCTTCCCTAACTCGCAGGAATATCACGGTTACCTTTTCTCTCGCGACTTAGACTAGTCCGAGAAGTTCGAGACGAATGAACTAGAAAGAGTGAAAGAGAAGCAACGCGACTACATTTTGCCTGGTGGACCACAATCGTACGACATCAGTTTTGGTAACGCTCGCATTGGAGACCGAGTGTTCCTCTTTCACGTGGTGCTTCCAAAGTTCTCGGTACGCGCTCGAATGAACGTGCAAGCGCGCATACTTTCGATCGAGATCAAATAAGAGTACTCTTCTAAAAGTAATAAAAGAGAAAGAAAGAAGAGGGTAGAGATAGAGATAGACATAGAGATAGAGATAGAGATAGAGAGAGAAAAAGAGAGAGAGAGAGAGAGAGAGAGAGTTATATATAGAAAGAGAATGCTCTTCGAATCATTGCTGAGTTGACGAGATAGGTACATTCTGTCTATGTAATTTGAGATTCGAAATAAACGACGAGATTCGGTAAAGATTTGTAAAAGATGAGGTTGAGGTGGTCAATCGTTTTGTTGCTGGTGATGAACATCGTTGTTTGTGGTTGGTCTCATCAGCATCAACATCATCATCGTCGTCGTCATACACCGAATAGTAGTAGTAGTAGTAGTAGTAGTAGTAGTAGTAGTAATAGTAGCAGTAGCAATAGTAATAGCAGTAGCAGTAGCAGTAGTAGCAGTAGTAGTAGTAGTAGTAGTAGTAGCAGCAGCAGTAGCAGTAATAGGGAACATCTTCTCGACGAAACGATAAACAATTTTGAAAGGAACGATGATGATGTACCAATGAGTATAAGTGAAAAGACAAGGAAAAGTTTGAAGTTAGAAGAGGGAAAAGTTTCGGTACCGTTCAGCGCGCGTAGGCTTGAGAAGATGTTGGAAAAGGCCATAGTGAAGATAATCACGGGTGATCTTAGTACGGCCGATATGATATTGCTGAAAAGTTTGAATTACAGTTTGGATGAGATCCTCGCGATTCGCGAATACGAGCTTGGTAAGAAGAAGGAAGAGGAGAGAAGACGGGAGGAGAAGATCAAGTTAGAAAGGGAAAGGCACAGATCTAAGGGAAAACATTTTGAGGACGGAAAGAATTCAATGGAATTCGATTTGTCTAAATACGAAAAGAAGAAAAGAGAAAAGATTCAAGAGAAATCGACGTACGACGAGGATTTCGATTTCGATGCTTACAATCGACAGGCCGTGATGGATTACGAAAATCTAGCCTCGAAAATGGAACTCCAACAGACTTGGTCTGATCCTAGTATATCTGATTACGATGATAGTGCGAAGGAATTGAAGGAGAAACGTCCGATGGATAAGAACAACAATAACAACAAAAAGAATGATGACAACGACAACGACGATGGGAATTCGTCATCTGAGAATTTCCATCGTAATTTCGACAAGGCTATGGAACCGCACGTGATATTTAAGATACGTTACGACGATTCCGAATTCGATTCATCAAGTTCCGACGAAAAATCGAGGATACCAAGGAAACAGGTGGATCGTGGCTTTCCGAGAGTTCCGAAATATCGTGGATCGTCTTATTCGAAACAAAATTCATTAACAAACACTGGTAATTCCTTTCACAGTTCGACCATTGTCACTTCTTCTTCTTCTCCTTATTCCTTTACTTCTTCGTCTTCATCATCATCGTCATCATCATCTTCACCATCCTCAATTCCTGTAGTTTATCGATTGGACGATCTTAAACTAGCTAAGTTAAATTACTTGGGCAAACCGAATCGTTTTGATCCAACTAATCCTGTGGAAATTCAAGAAACTAATACAAAAAATTTTATTGACGTGAAAAATGTTACTTTGTCGGAAGGATCTCGTGTTATCGTTGATAGCAATGTCACCAACGAATTGGAATCGAGAAATGAAAATTCAACGAACAGAACGAACGACGGGGATATCTCGAAATTATCGGTCAAACGTATCAGCGAATACGAAGGATTGGAGTGGGTTGAAGACGACGTTTATCGAGTGATACCATCTCTAGCGGATTCTCTCGCGGATTACGAAAACGTAGAAGACGAAAACGAGCCATTGGAATACGAGGACGAAGCTCTTCCAAATTATGAACACAATTCTACGAGCTTCGAAGAAAATGAGAACGACACTGCCGAGTATCAAAACGACACTCCCGAATCGGTAAAACTCTTCATGGCTAACACCAATTTAACATCGATGGACAATCAATCCTTTTCGTCTTATCAGGAATTGGCTCTGGCTCATCGACGAGAGTAAGTTATCATAATCTTTCTTTTTTTCATTTTCATTCTTTTTGCGTATGAAAACGAAAACAGCCAATAATTTCTTTATTTTCAATTATCGATGATAATATTACAAAATTATTGATAATAATGTTATCAATAAATGATTTTATATTAACAATGATCATTCTCTCATAATAATGTCTAAATATAGATATTTATCTTTTTCGTACGCAAATCGATAGGATTCATTCGATGTAATAATTCTCGATTTATCACGTGCTACGGCTTTGCGATGTTGCGTGCGCAACATTGATATTCACAAATTGTGCTTTTTCGTCTTTTAGAGGAAACCTAACATCAACCTTCGACAGGTAAGCCTCAGTTGAGGCTAAAATATCAGCCGCGTTGGTAAGGGATATCGTGTGCCATGTTACATCTTTTTCTTTATTTCTTTTTTTTCTTCTCTCTCCTCTTCTCTCTTTCTTTTTATCCCTCTTATTTTTCATCGTTCTCTTCACTTTATTCTTTTTCATTTTTTTTCAAGTGTGTTATAATTCTATGCTTTCTTTGCTAAATCGAATGATTTTCTAACTAAATTTATTATACGTTATTTCAAACTAGCGTGAACTTTTTAATCTAAAAGTTATGGTGACACGGGATATCTTTTAAAAGAAACAAAAATTAACCAAGCTTGTAACTTTGACGACATGAAACATTCAACTTTCGTTGAGTAACTCTGACATTTATTTCGAACATTTTCGATGCAACTACCAACCCGCGCACGCTTGCTAGACTTTTACTGCGCACGATATTTATTCGCGCACGTGCGCGAAAGGCCGCGATAGATCGTTAAAACGACGAATCGGAAGGCACGCGTGAGCGCCCGCGCGCTATCGAATCCGCGGGACGTTTAGAGTAGAAGAAGAAGACGACAACGACGACGACGACGTTCTCCTCGAAACGTTGCCCCCGTCATGTAAAAATATCTCGATGGAACATAAAAAACAAAAAACTCATGGAAAAAATAGGAAGCATCACGTTTCCTTCTAGATCTTTTTCTCTTTGCTTTGTGTTCTCTTAATTTAAGTAAAATTAGAAAAGAGAGAGAGAGAAATAAAGAGACAGAGAGAGAAAGAGAAAAAGAGAGAGAGAAAATGAAAGAGAGTATCACATTAAATTTGTCAATTTTTTTTTTCATTTAATTATACGTATATACATGTTATTTCAGAATCTTTATAACTTTAATTAGAAAATTTAATACGTGATAGATTAGAAATCTTGTTGCTTATGATGTGTTTCTTACGCATTAATTTTATATTTAAATAATTAATATATTTATATTTGAATAAATGAAATAGAAATCAATGTCTAGAAACAACTGTCAATTCATTTGTTGTTACTTTTTATCACGATTAAATCATAATAACTTGTGATATAATTCGATGTTGATTACCGTAAACAAATGAAAGAAGAAAAAAGAAAAAGACAAAAACAAGAAAACAACAGGAAAGACGACGCGTGTCTCATTGAAAAAGAATGATCTTTTCGACAAAAAACTGAACGGTGTTTGTAACGTTGTAAAAAAAAGAAAAAAAAAAATAAAACAAGGAAAAAAAACGAAGAAATCGTATAAAAAAACAGAAAAAAAACAAAAAATAAATAGAAAAAAAATTAAAATTTCGCGGTGGAGACTCGGCAAACCAGTTCCGTTATAGCGAACGTCCACGTGCGGATTTTTTATCTTCGACTTCTCTCACCTTTTATTCATTTTGTTTTTTCTTCTCTTTTTTCGTTTTCTTTGAAGTCGACCCGAACTACGCTTCATGATTTTTATCGTTCGTCGCGGATTTAAAAAAAAAAAAGAAAAAAAAAAAACAAAAAGAAAAATATCTATGTATTTCTTGTCTTCTCCTTCTTTTTCGAGACTAGAGGGAAGAAATTATAAGAGGGATGAGAAGGGGGTGGTGGTTAATGGGAGAGACCGGGTAGATAAGCTTGGTGTAAGAGGGGAGGCGGAGAAGGAACAGAGAGAAAGGAGACAGACTCATCTCAGGTAGCTTATGGAAGGACACTCGTGGTGGAATTTCCCTGGCTCCGTCGGAGTCTAGCTACGTTTTTAAATCGTCTTCCTCTTGGCCGACCTCCTCCCGCGCGGTCGGGTAAGCGCGCAAGAGGCCTTTCTTTTATTTTATTAAGTCTAGACGCGTAAATGCATTCGTGCCGGCACTGGCGTAGACTCTCTCTCTCTCTCTCTCTCTATCTCTCTCTCTCTCTCTCTTTTGTATACAAGAAATCGGAACATTTCTAACTGGGATACGTTCTTGATCTAAGTTTTGCTCATCGAACGAGAAAAAATTTAGCTGAGTTTAGAATTACGCGATCGTACAAAAAAAAAGTTCTTTTTTTAATATAACACGCGTTGATCATATTTAAGGATTAATTAAGTTCTTAATAAGTTTTACTAATTATTATTTTCGTGATATCTTTTTATGAAGAAGAGTGGTCAGCAGAGAGAGAGAGAGAGAGAGAGAGAGAGAGAGAGAGAATTCAAATGACAAATATCTCGACACGTGTATTAAAAAATATATAAATATATATATATATATATACACAAATTACATATATACACTATATATATATATATATATGTATATATATATATATATAAGTGTATGTAATACTTAAAACATAAGATTTTAATCAAGTGGAAACACAATCATGATCAATGATCATCAGCTGTCAATGATTATTCAAAGAGAAAAGGAGAGAAAGAGAGGGAGAAATGATCCAAACAAAAGATACATGGATACAATGAACGAAGATTTCTTGAGCAAGAAAGAGAAAGAGAGAAAAAAAGAAAAAGAAAGAGAGAAAGAGAGAGAGAGAGAGAGAAAGGGTGGGAGAGTAGGAGGGCGGGAGGACGCACGTCTCAGGCTGCGATTTATGCGTCTGTTCTTTTTCGCGACAGTCATAATAGTAATCGAGAACCGTCGTTTGCATACTTAAACGCAGTCTGGCCAGCCGAGTTGAGCACCCTCGTAATAACCGAGTGTCTAGTCGGACTGCAGTTAGGCTGTTCTCTTACGACGTTATGTAACACATTTCAATTTAATGCGCTGACCTTGTCTATGCGTCTCTCTTCCTACGTGAACGCAGACGGATCGACGGTATAAGATAGAAAGAGAGAGATGAGAAAGAGAAGAGAGAGAGAGAGAGAGAATGAGAGAGAGAGGGAGAGAGAAAGAGAGAGAGAAAAGGATAGAGAAGGAAGTTTCGAGTGACTTCATCCCAACCCTCGTCAACGAGCGATGCATGTTGCATTTTTTTTCCTTTCTCCTTTCTTTCTTCCTTTTTCGATGCACCGATTATAACCTGTCCCGATATTCATCTCGTTCTCCTCATAATTTTTACCTGAGATTGTTCCTGTTTCTTAAAGTAGCTAAACCAGTGCGAGCTTCTATCTTGAAAGGTTTACTTTTTGTTTGTTTGTTTTTTCCTCTTTTTTTTTTCTTTTGTTTTTGGTTTGTCTTTTTTTGTTTTTTTTTTTGTTTTCATCCACGAACTTATCAATTCTTTTGTTTATCTCTTTTTTCTTCTTCTGTCTCTTTTTTTTTCTTTTTCTTTTTATCTTTACCAACTGTAAGTATCCAATTTGAATTGGAAAGTTTCTGATTCATTATCTTATCTCCTGATCTAATAGAAAGAAAGAAAGAAAGAAAAATCTTCATAAAGAGAGTGAGAGAGAGAAAGAGAGAGAGAAAAAAAAAGAAAAAAAAATTACGGTATCTTCGTAATCCTACCGGATCTGTTCTCATGTTCGACGACGGCCTCCAGACTGACTCTCCTCGCGAGTCCTCTTTCCCAGACCAGACGGTAGTCAGACGAGGCACGTACGCAACGAGACGGCGTAGAATGCGTGACTTGGACGCGACTAGATCAACGAGCATGCCTAGAATCGAATCTAAGAGGTAGTAGAGATTTCGTCCTAAGATTTCTTACGACTTTCTTCCTCTTTTTAGTTTTTTATGAGAAATCAAAGAAAATCTCTCTTTCTTTCTTTCTATGTTTTAAAAGAAAGGAAAATAAAAGGAAAGGAAGGGTAACGGGAAAGAAATAAAATGAAATAAAATAAAATAAAGTAAAATAAAATAAATGATAAGAAGGGCCGAAGAATTATTTCACTTTGTTCACCTTCTTTCAAACTCGATGTAACATTTTTCTTCTTATTTTTTACCAAAAGAAAATTTTTATATGCGGGTGGAGGTCGTTGACGTGGCATCGGCTCAAGTTTAACCCCTTATAACGACGATCGTAACGTTTCTCTGCATGTTTCTAAATACCTGTGTCTCTGTGTACCCTATACACATCTATCAAATATACTCTCTCTTTCTTTTTCTCTCTCTCTTTTCTCTCTCTCTCTTTTCTCTCTTTCTCTCTCTCTCTTTCTCTCTCTCTTTCTGTCTCTCTTTCCCGTAGCAGTCTTATCTTGAGAGAAAGGTGCTTGTATAAATACCGACCAAGCTACCAGTCTTCTTCTTCTCCTTCCTCTTCTCCTTCTTCTTCTTCCTCTTCTTCCTCTTCTTTTTTTCATCTCATAATAAAGATAAAAATCTGTCTCTCGTTACCGAGCTTGTAAAAAGGAGAAAAGAGAAAAGAAAAAAGAAAAAAGAAACGAAGAGAAACAAAATAGAAAAACACAAAGAAGATAATATAATAAAGTCACATCGATGATGGATCACTTTGTCGACTTATTAGATAACGTTCAAACTATAATAATAATAATAATAATAATAATAATAATAATAATAATAATAATAATAATAATAATAATAATAATAACAATAATAATAACAATAATAATAATAACAATAATAATAACAATAACAATAATAATAATAATAATAATAATCAGAGATTATTTTCTAAAACTCAAAAATTCAAACGATGACTGTAAGAAGAAGGACGTGGAATGCAAATCGAGACGAGTCCTGAAACTCCTTCGAGATTCGAGGCGCGGCCATGGAACGGCTGCATTCGTGTCTGCGCTAGCGCTCAAGCGCGCATTTCTCTCTCTCTCTCTCTCTCTCTCTCTTTCATACAAACACACAACACGCATACACTTATATACACCTTAAGACATTTCAAAGAGAAAGAGAGAAAGAGAGAAAGAGAGAGAGAAAAAGAGAATGAGAATGAAAGAGAGAGAGAGAGAGAGAGAGAAAACTGATCGGGGTGCCGATATCTTCACTGTCCGTCTAGCCGCTGTCTAGAGCGTATAATAAATGACTCGGACCTATAGCCTGTAGCCTCTTTCTAGGTCACTGACCATCGTTGCCTGCTTGCCTGCCTGCTTTCCTGCCTGCCTGCTTGCCTGATTGTCTTGCCTGCCTGCTTGCCTGACTGCCTACAATAGCGTCATAGCACACGGAAGTCCCCGTAAATAGTTTCTAGAGGTGAAGATTTTCGTAGCTCGGCGTGCACATAATTGCTATTTCATAATCGAGCTCGAAAATGTTTGATAGAGATAGCATATTATATTCATAGACGGACACTTGGTGCGATTTGTGATCTTCCTTTCTTTCTATATGTGTGTCCTCTTGATTTTGTATTTGTTTTTAATCTTTTTCTTTTTTGTTTTCTTTTTATTTCTTTTTTTTTCAACTAATGAGAATCTTAATTTTAATCATCCGATATTTTCCTCTCATAGATAAATGCTCTTATGATACCGATCGAGTTTGATTATTCCTATTTTCTTTCTTTACTTTTGTTTTTTTTTTTTTAAGTCGATAAATAATCGAAAGATTTGTATCAGTGTGCATGATTTTTTGATCGACAAAGAACTGTGATAATATTTTGATAATATCAATTTTCGTTAAGGACTAGTATCTACGATACGAATTAACAAATGTCATATATAATGATAATGTTTATATTAGTTTATATTCATATTATATTATTTAATAAATGTAACGAAATAATATTAATATGTTGTTATGAAATTTATTTAGCTGCTGCTTCTTGCCGTTCAGAAAAATGCTTGGCATGCCATTCCCATTCTCTCGTTCGATCTCATGCTCTTCTTTTTTTTTCTAATTTTTTTTTTTTTTTTTTTTCTAATATCAATATTCGTTTTAACGAGAAATATATTTTTCTTTACTAGTCAAGGCCAGAAAGCGATCGAAGATATAAAATCAAGAGTACTGGCACTAACAGGAAGGTTCAACCTAAGCTCGAACGCGAATAAGGTTCAACGCGAAAGGCTGACCATGTTCTCGCCTACGTGTGAGTAATCTAATCGCTCATCTAATCGTCTCGAGAACGAAGAGGATATATATTTCAGTCTCGCCAATGGGGAAATTCGTTAACGTGTGACAGGTCAAACGCCGCGTAACACGGATCAGGAAGCTTGGGCCGACCCGTTCTCGATGAACATGCACTTTCAATTGAATCTGACGTCGGGCGAGCACGTGGTCGCTGCGAAATTAAGGATCTACAAGTTACCGCAAGAGAATCTTACGTCGTCTTTACCAAGTATGAGTGGTAGTGTCGTTGACGAACAAGAAGAGGAGGACGAGAAGAAGATCAGAATATCAGTTTACTATTACACGAAAACGTTGAGAAAGCATCGAGGTGAGGGACCGGTCACGGTTACTTCTTACTTTTTGTTTACATTTTTTCTTTCTTCTTCGTATCGAAAAAATTCCCCCTTTCCCTCACCCCTCATCCAAAAAAAGATACAACGAGTCTCAATCCTTCAAACTTATCGTAGCAAAGAAACGCTTGATGGACTCTTTGGTGACGCCATTGACGAACGAGGGTACACACTTGGCATTAGACGTACGACAAGGACTCAGATTTTGGAGGCTAAATCCAAGAAATCCACATGGTAACGGCGGCAATCACGGGCTGGTAATTCAGGTGGAGGATCAGGATGGTCGACCGCTCAAACCGGCCCTTTACATTCAGGAGCCGTCTTGCTCGAACGGCGACGACGATCAGAAGGCATGTGAGTGTGTGACCTAACAGTACTAACTCCAGCATTTTTTTCTCTCTCTTTTCTACTTCTTCTATTTCTTCTTCTTCTTCTATTTCTTTTTCTTCTTCTTCTATTTCTTTTTCCTCTTCTTATTCTTCTTCTTCTTTTTCTTTATCTTGCTTTAATTCTTTACTTTTCTCTTTCTGTTTCTTTGCCTGTGAGATTTTTCATCTGATAATTAACGACGTGTGCCAATAACCATTTAATCGATTTTTCCTTTCCTTTTCTCTCTTTCTATCGTGGTATCGATCGAAGGAAGAAAAAGGATCGTTTCGATGTTCTGTTTCATCGTTTTTCATCTGCATGTCTCGTGTAATATGTACTTACATGTGTATATATATATATATATATATATATATATATATATATATATACACATCACATACATATGTAATTTTCGTGTTCTCTGCTGGTTCGAAATAAGCATTTCTTTTATTTTCTTTTTTTTTATATATACTTCTTTTCCTCTTTTCTTTTTTTCTTTGTATTTTTAAAACATCAAACTTCTTCTTCGTCTTCTTCTTCTTCTCTCCCAGGCTCCCTTCGACTTACAAATGTAATTGGGCTTTTCTTTTATTTTTTTACAGACCACCACTTACCTGCACTTTTCGTCCGAGCCTGTACTCGTTACGTTCGCGTCGTAAACGGCGAAACGGTCACGTACGTGAATTGCAGGCACTAAAGGTGCCGGCGAGTAGCCAGGGTTGATGATTACGATGGTTCAAGAAGAAAAGAAGGTGGAGAAAGAGGAAGAGAAGGAGAGGGAAGAGGAGGAGAAGGAGGGACGGGACAACGAAAAATCGTGTTAAAACAAACTTATACGTTTTCTCGTCGGGACTACTCACTCCGCCAACTCTATATTTCATATTTTTGTAAATGATTAAGTTCGATTCATAGAAGAACTATATATATATATATATCATTAGGTTTTCCATTGATTTAAGATATATATTTTTTGATACGAGTTTAGAGCTTGAACGAAATTGTATGAGACTGACGTGCCGATAGTGATTAAGCTGTATAGGAAGGAAGAAGAAAAACGGAGAAAAGAAAAAAAAAAGAAAAGAAGAGAAAAGAGGAGAAAAAGAAAAAGAAAACTAAAAATTATATTCGCGTACGATTCAGATAGACGCAACCCATTTATAGACTGTCTTTTTCTAAGATACTATATTTAAAAAGAAGAGTGTATATTTAAATACGAATTAGATAGATACATGTTAAAAGTTCATATCTTATATCCATCTTTCTTTTATTTGAGTTTTAGTAGATTTTATTATATGATTTAACGAGACAATGTAAATATTGCTTTTAGTATTTTAATTAGTTCTTTATGATTTTATAATTTTACGCGTTCATCTTGTTAAGTCATCGTATACCTATGACTGATATAACCAAATGTAAATGTAAAAGTAGACATATATATATATATATATATATATATATATATATATATATATATATATATATATAATGTTTATGAGAGTTGTGTTAACTTGTTTTAATCGAACAAATTTCGTGTTACGATTAGACGAATTCTTAAGCTCTCGTTATTATTAGATTTTTTTAAAGTTAGTTTTTTTTTTGTTTTTGTTCTTTTTTTATTTTTGTTTTTTCTTACTATTTTTTTTTGTAATAATCCAGATATTTCAATACTTTGTATCTTCTCATGGACATCCTATTACTTATTTGTTTAAGATTAACGTTAATAAGATATTCGTTGCGTTTACGAAACTTTCATCTGTACATACTGTAGATTTCACAGTGTCCCATCGCGTAGAAATAAATAAACAAAAAATGTAGGTACCATAAATCAAATTTGTTTTTGTCCCGGTATATTATTATTTTTTTTTTCTTATGTGTATTATATTTACACATTTGATTATTATAAGAAATCATTTTTCTAA
>NC_060956.1:7512998-7530498 GCF_910589235.1 Vespa crabro | reverse complement strand
AGAAGATCAACGCCTACGTTTTTGCTTTTCAAGTATTAATATAAACTCACTTCTGCGCATTCTATTTTTATTATTTAAGATTTTTTGCGACACAATCTTTTTCTTTCTTCGAACGAATAGACTTTAGAAGATGGATTTTTTTTAGCTCGTAGAATTTGGTTTTCTTTTTTCTATACGATTTAACTAACAATATGATATTAGATCTACGATTGAATAAAATAGTATTAGATTTTTCTTTCGACTTACCTTCAAGTACGTTTGTAACTTGTTCTTGAAAATTGTCGAACTCAAAGGGTGTAAGAAAACCCAAGGAACCGAGATGAAATGCCATTACAGGTGGCACAGATTGTTGGAAGAGAAGACTGGCATAGAGTAGCGTGCCATCACCGCCCAAACATATTATAAAATCGATTCTATCCTGTAAAATAGATGCGACGATCGTAATATTAATTTTTTACTTTCCAATATATTTATACTATTTTTTTATTTATTTCAACAATATTTTATCTATATATATATATATATATATATATATATATATATATATATTAAAATAATAATATAATACATATATTGAAATAATAATTAAAATCTATGTTATAAATATATTTTTATTTTATTTCACATATATATTTTATTATAATATTTACATATTATAATACATAATATCTATATATTATATACATATGTGGGATGGAAAGTTTCAGAACTAGTTAATCATGTGTAATATGTCGACGAAGGGAAGGGAAATTGAATGAAGGGATGGAAGGTTTCAGATCTAATTAATCGTGTTTAATGTAAATGTGAGAAGTAAGGAGAGCGTGATTTGTTTTTTGCGAGGAATGTTTGTTTATGGAAAAAAAAGAAGTTATATTTTAGAAAGAATGTGAATGAGTGGGCAGTCAGTTTATTATTGCGAGTGATAGGCGTTAAATTTCTGTTATTTTTTGTGTTATTTACAATAAACTCTATCTTGTCTACTTTCAATTATATTTCATTTACTCTCTTCCATATTCCAAATATATTATAAATGTAAAGATTTCATGTGTGTTTGTATATATATATATATATATATATATATATATATATATATATATATATAACATACATATATAAACATACACATACATACATATGTATTATTATTATTATACCGGATGTCCCATTTAAAGTTTTACATATAATTATTTCTCGAACTATATATGGTTATTAAAAAAAATTTTCTAAACATTATAAATTTTGATTAGATGAACATGTCTCCAAGATTTCAAGAAGACCTTTGTTTTTATAAATGTATATTAAATGTCAATTAATTTCATTGAAAGTCTAAAAATTGTTCCTAATCTCCTTTAATCGACGGTCATTGAAATCAACAGAGTGATTTATATTATTTCTAAATGATAATTCTAGCCTCTTTTAGTTGTAAAATAAATTTATTGGCAGGTATATTTAATATGATTCTTCATATTAATTATTAAGGATGAATTTTTTTCGATAAATTTGATCTTTTATATCTTGAATTAATAAAAACGTATACACACACATATATATATATATATATAATGTACAACAATAATAATTGATTCTTTAAAAAATAAAATTAATCACATATTAGTATATTTCGATTAATATTTACGATCGAATTGACAAAATACTTCGATAAAACAACTCTTGTGAACGTACAATAATGGTAAATTTATAATGGCAATAAATGACCTTGAAAGACTATATTATTATAGGCCGATGAATTCTCTATCTAAGTGAGAACATATAGTTCCATCTAAAAAAAACAATGGTCGCCTTGAAATCTCGAAGACATGTCCGTTTAGAAAAAATTTGTGGTTATCACAGGATGTTCCACTCGAAAAAAGCTAAATTCTGTTTGAAACGTTTTTTTCTGTATAACAAATAGTTAAGGAGATAACTACGTGTAAAATGAAAGACTCGGTATATATGCATAGGGCGTCCATATTATAATTCTAGTATAAATGGCCAGGGAATAATTCTACATGAAAAAAATAAATCGAAAAGAGGGAATAATATTTTTTTTTTCATTTAAGACTTCGTTTTATGAGAAAAATCAATTAGAAAATAAAATACATATGTATATATGATACGCCTGTATTAACTGTAAATTTTAAGATATCACATTTCTATTTCTGCACGTGTATGTATTTATAACTATGAATGGCGTCATAATTTACTTCTTGTCATTCCTGTTATCACGTAGAATCATCTCGTGACTGATTGTACGATTATAGAGGAACGATTTATACATTATCGTATTATAATCTAATTTATATTTATATCGATAACATATTTTATATATATATATATATATATATATATATATATATAAAAAAGAAAGAAAAAAAAAAGAAATTTATAATGCTTGTTACAAATACTAAATAATAATATTTTATTAAATAAATTTAATTGATATTGATAATATTTTACATATTATCGATATAAATAAATTGTAAATATTTTTATATTGCAACAATCCAATATTTTGATTTATTGTGATCTATCGATATAAAGAAATTTCTTGAGAAATTTCAAATAAATAAATTTAATTACCTGTAGATCATCCGTTCCATCACGGAAGGTTTGTAATCTATCTCGAACCCCTTGAAATCTTAGATCTCGAGCCAAAGCCGAATCCTCAAGTACAGTTGCTTCCACGAATACGACCATACGTTTTTCCTACGAATTATCATAAATTGTTATATACATATACAAACACACATATATATATGTGTGTGTGTACATATATGTATATATATACACGTATTAATTAATACAGATTTACGATTAGAATTAACGATCACGTGATATTGGTTTGCAAAATAGCTGTACAGTGCGTGAAATACTTGAGTAAAGTCGAAAGTTACTCTTTATCATCACGCGATAAAAAAATTCAAGTATCATATTGATAAACACGAACTCCAAATCCGTTTGCATAATTTCAGTAAAAAATGATATAATTCTTATTATAAAAAAAAAGAAAAAAAATAGACAAAAAGAGACAAAAAGAAGAAAACAAATCGTACACACAATTTCTTTGTTACAAATAACGTATATAACGAAAAAACCGTATAATCACGTATGCACATTTAATATACATTGATACGCTTTGATGATTGTGCCTCGCACTGAAATTATTTGAAAAATAAAAACCAAACTGAGAAAAAAGGAAAAGAAAAAAAGAAAAAAAAAAAAAAAAGAAAAAAGAAAACATCTCTTGAACCTTCTTCTCGAGAAAGTGCAAGGTAAAAGGTGCATTTGTATAAGAAAGATCGCATGCAGAAAGATCGTTAGTTTCCAATGCATGTACAGCATGAAGCAATAATAATGTATAAGACAAATCTATGCGTCGAGATAGCAGTTGATTAACGTGCGATCAACAAATTTTGTATAATAGTCGAATAATTCTTTTAACGCTATTAGATTCCACCAAGAAAATTTATATAAATAACGATTATTGACAAGATACTAATTGTGTAATTGATGAATTATTGCAGAGAAAAAGTAAAAAAAGAAAAAAAGAAAAAAAAATAGAAAAAAAAGAAGAAAAAAAGAAAAAAGAATATATATTCACTGTATATTTTTATCTCTTTTTATCACTATACAAAAACACATTCACAATGATCACGTTTCCTTTTTTCTTTCAGTGCTAAGTTACACAAGGTAATCACGTTTTACGGTTAGGATCATAATTACTTACTTCTATCAACCATGTTACCAACTGAACAAACGGTGGTAGTACCGACGAATCACGGACCTTTTTTATTACGAGGACAGTGAGCGGAGGTTTGTACCAAGTCAACCTCTGCGAAGCTGGATCCTGGATAGTCCTGTAAATCGCGTCATTCAAATTTCTTATATTATTGCGATAAATTTTCGATATAATATATTCAGATGATATCGAAGATTCGTTTGAAAAACATTTTGTCGGATACATCATTCGTCATAGACACTTCCAATAAGTTCGATAATATGATTCGGTATAACTGAAAACCGCGAATGCATTTCCAGTTTATATATATATATATATATATATATGTATATGTATCCCTACTTATATACCTGGACTTGACTCTAATGATCTCGAACAATCTATAAAACTTCCGGCCGTATATGACCCATGAAAAATAATGAATATGTGAATTTAAGCTGAATCATTCAGAAAGAATAGCTTTTCAATTATTAATATAATCAGCTGTTCAGCTTTAATTACTTGAATATTTCATGTATAATTTATTTCTAAAGCTTTATTCATTTATTATATTTCATTTTTCTATTTATCTATTTTCTTTGGTTTACTTTTCATTTTTTTTTAATTTTTCTTTTTTCTTTTCAATTCGAATTATTATAGTGTTCTAAGGTTCAAAGTAACAAACGGATCAATGAGAAATTTATATGAAGGAGGTCGAGGCGACGGGGATCCATCGAGTTCGAGTCATTATCGATCGTAGAAAACCTTACCTAATAATAATTCATAAGACACGGTAATCGTCGTCATAGACACACGTAACTTAGACTCCTGATCAAGATAAAAGTACTTACTTCGTGCTAAGAAAATAAATCAACGAATTACCTGCCTATCTGCGCGTTCTTCAATAATTACGCTATTTAAATCGGACTCAGTAATGCGTTCTTCAAACGCCTCAGAATGTTCGAACAATCGGAAAAACTTACATACTTAAAGAATATTTTTCGACGCGAAGTGATTTTTTTCAGTAATTTGTTTATTTATTTTTCAAAATTCCTGCATTTTTGACCCTCCATCTTTATTTTATTATTATTATTATTGTTATATATAAATAAATAAATAAATATATATATATATATAATTTTAACACTAAATTTAGTCAATTTGAACACATAAATCTGACGAATTTTTAATTTCCTACTTAAAGTCAAAGAATAATTTATATTATTTTTTACCGATTTATGTTAACTTTGATTGAGTGTCATGATATTATCTAATGTTATAATGAAACAAAACCAAGAAAAAAAAAGAAAGAAAAAAAAACAATGTTTTAATGTATCCGTTAATATGATATGTTTCAGTATAAATAATTAATATACGTAAATTTAGTATCGAGAATAAAAAAAAAATGTTAATTACACATCATTTTTTTTTAATTAATTAATTTACATAGTAACACTTCCTTCACAACTTTTAATTATCTTTCGTTATTTCTTATAGTAAAAAAAAAAATTAATTAAACAAAAAACAAATTAAATAATATAGCATAACGTGTAAGTAATCGTTTTAAAATAGCTACGAAATAATCGATATAAAAATAATAAGTTTAATTTACACATTAACGACACTTTAACTCACTTAACAGTTCCAACCATAATGCCGTTGTAAAAGATACAACGAAATGACACTTATCGTTCTACGATGGTCACTCGCAAACTGGTAACGATACGACTCGTGTTGCGAACTTTTAATGGTAAACGGTAGTACGTTAAAGCGCATGCGTTGTACTCGTCTCATTCGCTTTGTCCACGTGCTATCATACAACGTAATCTTTCTTTTCTTCGTATTCATCTCTTTTTAAGCATATCTATACTTAAGTTGAGTGTTTAGTACAGTCGTGGACAATAATAATGTATGGTAATGGTTTGCAAATTATATTTTTTTTAAATACATCAATATTTAATTTAAAATTTATATTGCATATTTTTTATAAATTCGATTAATCAAAAATGTTAGTATAATTTACGATATATTGAAGAATAAATATTTTATACGATAATTCGTATATAATAAATAATAAATAATAGTGTCATATTGAATTGTCTAATAAATAATAATATAATTTTAAATGAGATACTGATATTTTTTATTTAGATATAAAATTCTCGAAATTGGGATATTACTTATTGACTAATCATATAATACAGAGTGGACGAAAAGTTTCTAGGCGGGCCAAAAGATCCTAAGTAATTTTAAAGAGCTCCTCCTCTTTTAGGAACAAATTGGAGCAAATTTTTTCGCAACAAAATGACGAAGAATCGAAGAGAAAAGAATTCAATCCATTGAGATTTATTAGCTATTGACGTTGTGTTATAACGTTAGTAATAACACTCGTAGAAAAATCAAAAATCTCTATTTTATCGAATCGATCGATTTCGTTTTTCTACTTGTCGGCACAAAGCTTCTTATCCAGAAATCATAGAAAAGCACGTGTCGCGTTAAATTTGCATAATTAATCATTAGCTTCATTCATTGGAATAATATGTACGTACGTATGAACATACACACAACCCGCGCGAAATACACCTATACAAATAAATTGTAATCTTTTGCGATAGAAAAACGAAAAGAGAAAAAATGATTCTTCGATTTCTGAAGAAAAAAAAAAAGAAGAAGAAGGAAAGTAGATAACGAAAAAAAAAGAAAACAAAAAGATGAAAGTAAAAGAAAAAAAAAAGAAATTGAATCTCCTCTCAATAAATCAGTGACTTTCTCACGATGGGACAACGTTTTACGAGAATGAAACTTTTGATTCCTCGTTTCTAATATTACGACTTATATCGGATATCTAATTGAGCGGAAATTCGTAATAGAAACAAATTTATTTTTTTTTTTAGGCTACGAAACATTTTAGGCTACTTTTTCTTATAAAACTACAAGATTAAAAAGTCTCAAAGAAGAGTAATAGATATTAAAAAATATCTAATAAGTTTTGATCCACTTAAAAAATTTTGGTCCATAGCTATTTTTTTGTTTCACCGTACGTGCCATTTATATTTCTCATATACTTTTCTAAATTATTGAAAATTATTATATTTTTATAAATTATGAAAATACTATATTTGACTAATTATGAATTAAATTAAATACAAATATCACAACAGAATATATATTTATTATTATTTACTCGGATGAAATTTTTAAGTAATTGTATATCTATAAGAGAATTCAATGAAATAAATTAATTTTAAAAAAGGAAGACTTCTTACCAAGGATCGTGACTATCTGTGTTGTACAAAAATAAAAAATGAAAAAACAAAAAAAAAAGAAAAAGACAAGAATGATCAGAAAATCGTGTAAAAGGACATTAATAATTCGGAAACATAATTCGCGAAGACGTTTTTAAATTATTAGATTTTTCGTATGGTAAAAGAAAGAGACCAATGATCTGGCGCTTTTCGGATTATTAACATAATATATTGCGACAGAACCCGTTAACAGAATACAATAGAATTCTATAATAGAATCGCTTTTTAATTATCCATACAAAATATATGTTTTTATAAAGAGCATCGACGTCCTGTATTATGCCGTCTAATAAAATTTATAATGATAAGAAGTACGCATATGCAATGACTAGTCTATTACAATTTTGAGTTATATCATCGCGACATCAGAGTTTAAGTGAATCGAATGATTCGACAATTTTTCTTTTTTATTCTTCTTGAACTTTGCTTCGATCATTCTAGCAATGTAATAAGACTTTTGCCAAAAGCAAAATGTTAAAAGTATTATAACAGTTGTTTATGACGACGAAACCGACAAAAAAAAGAAGAGAAAAAAGAAGAAAAAAAAAGAAAGAAAGAAAAAAAGTCAAACAAAAAAAAAAGGACAATAGGAAAAAAAGAAGAAAGGATGAATACTCCTATACGATCGGCTTGTTTAATTAATAATAATAATATACCCATGAATAATGAAGGACCTCACAGACGTAAGAACCTTGAAATATTTCTTTACTACGTATGTACTAATGTCATTCTAATGTCTAACGTAGACGAATACACTATCGATCAAGGGCAAAATTGTATTTCTATATAATGATCTCACTTTATCTTTCCTTTTTCTTTCATGATCTTATAAGATTATCTGAAAGAAAACTTCTGTCGATCGCAAAAAAAAGAAAAAAAAAAAGAAAAAAAAAAGAAAGAAAACGAATAAACAAAAAAGAAACAAATAAACAAACAAACAAACAAACAAACAAACAAAAAGTAATATATAATTTTTATCGGATTTGTTTTTCTTGATTGATTTATTGAATAGCAAACAATGTCACGAACACGCATTTATTTATTTCATGATCGCTTGTTCGAGCCACGAAGAATGGTGAACGCCTACAGAGAGTACCGTTTCTGCGAAATAGGCCACGAGACTTTTGTGCCTTCAACGATGACCATAAGCCATATGCACGATTAATATCGAATGCGATGAGACGACATTGACAATGAACAATCATTCTCTAAATAAATTTGACCTCTCTCTCTCTCTCTCTCTCTCTCTCTCTCTCTCTCTCTCTTCTCTTCCTATCTCTTTCTCTCTTCCTTATTTTAAATTTCGAATTAAATATTATCGACATATTTAATCTGATTGTTTATTTTTAATATCTTTTTAATAATAACTCGACGAATCTCCAGACGTCATAACAAATATCCGCATGATCATATCTGAGCGATCAATATTGACTGATGTTTTATCTTATCTTTTATTATTATTATTATTATTATTATTATTATTATTATTATTATTATTATTATTATTATTATTATTATTATGGTTATCATTATTATTATTAGACAAATTTGACTTTTAATAATTTCAATATTATATTCCAATGTTTGATTATATACGAGAATAATAAATTTCAGATCATGATCATTATTCAGTCGATTGTACGAGAAGTTATTCTTTTTTTTTTTCTAACATTTCATTGTTTATCATTTTGTATAATGTTTCAATAATACGTTTAAAATTCGATAAAAAGAAAAAAGAAATAATTCATATAAATCAATTTACTTACATGACCATGGCCGAGTTTTTCATTATACGCCCACATGGTCCAAATTGTTGTATTGGACTTGGTGCGTTTAAGCTTCTCGTTCTCCTATAAAAAAAAAAAAAATAAATGAATACAAATAAAAGTAATAAACACATAGATAATTTAATTAGAGAATGAAATTAATATAAATGATAAATAGAGAATTAAAGTATGTAATCGAAATAGGTAATTTAATGGTCAGTGTGATTATCGTATTCGCGTTTGGAAAGACTGTAAAAAAAGAAAATAGCCGCAGAATAGAAACTACGGAAGCTCTTCTATAATTCCACAAGTACAATGGAATACATAATCGAGTCATGCGTTTTTGAAATTCATTGTAATAGTTATTCGCTTGCGAAACTAAGTACGTCATAGTTATTGCCCTCATTTGCATTTGGACTATCTACTATTTTTTTAACAACAACAATTTTTCCAGAATATTTTTAAATGCTTTATTTCCATTATTAATAACCTCATTAATAATTTATGTCGTTAACAATATTATTATTATTATTTTTTTTTCTTTTCTTTTATATACTACCTCAATACACGATTTCGTGAAGAATTATCCAACGACCCTTTGACAGTATTATTGTCGAATTGATCAACATTATCAAAATAACCATCCAGATATCCATTAGAAAAGTTTTCACGTAACGGTGATACTTGATCGGTCATTTTGTAAAATTACAAGTTCTTAAAACCACTCGTTCTTTTTTCTTTTCCCCTATATTTTTCTGTTTTTTAAATCTACATTTTCCAGGAAAAATATACAAAGTTCAAGCATAATATTTTCATACATACGCACATACTATAATAATCTTTGAATAATTTATAAGAGCATATTTTTTTTCATCTTGTGAGTCAAATGAATTTAATGCTTGAAATATTAATAAAAAAAAAAAATGCATACAAAATCGAAGAACGATCATGAATTAATTCATTTACGCAATATTGAATAATGTTTAAATTACGCCACGTAATTTTGAATTTATATACTCTTAAACTTATGTACTATATATATCAACTGTATTTTTTTATTTTTCCGCTCTTACATATATATAAATATATATATATATAAGGAGAAATTGGATTATAGAGAATTAAGTCTATATTCAATTTAGGATTTAATTCTAATCTTGAATATACTTATTCATATAAGAATATATTCTAATCTTGAAATAACTTTACAATAAAGATAAATTATAAGATATAAAGGAACGTATAATTATAAAACAAATAAATTAAAATACTTATGTAAATAACAAAAAAAAAAAAAATAAGAATAATGATTAAAATTCATTATTGTTCAATATTGTTCATGAAATCTTATCAATCGGAAATAATAAAAAATAATAAAAATTCTTCAAAAATTTGCCAAGTCGATTGTTTTCATAAAACGAACGACGCAACGATCTGACGACGTTGATTTTCACGCTATGCTTTCATCTTGTAGTTAACTCGTTGTTACGTCGAATTACATCCAACTTCGGAATGCTATTACGCAAGTATGAAATGAGCTCGTGCGGTGAAATCGGAACATCGTGTCGAGCGAGTTAAGCGAATCTTCCAACTTACCTGAACTCGGTTGATAAAGAAATCTACCATACCGGTCGAGTATAATTTTACGTAAATAATATCGATTACAAAATCCTTAATTATTATTTCTTTTTTTTTTCTTTCTTTTTTTTTTTAAGTATTAACGTTTCTGTGTGTATGTTTGTATGTGTGTGTATATATATGTGCGTACGTACGTGCGAAGATTATTTGAACTGGAGATTATTAAAGTGATCTAAGTCATTTGAGATATTACAAAATAGACATATTTCGACACATAATATTTTTAAAACATTTAAATGACATAAGAGAATTATTTTTCCGGAATAAATATACTTTTTTTTTCTGTCTATTATTATAGAAGAATAATTTTTAAGTAATTCAAATCGAGACATGAAAATATCTCAAAACGAAAAATATGTGAGTTAGATCACTTTTATAACCAATTAAATAAATGCTCGATTAAGCAAAATCCAGTTTTAACTTATCATATTGTTTTGTCAATGAAATACCAACGAAAATACTCGATTGAGTACTTTGATAAAACAGATTATAAAAAGTTTGCATTTATTGATCGTTTATCATGGAGTTATCACTGATAATATTATAACATTATCTTTAGTGGAATCAGCAGATCTGTTATTGACTGCGAATCTTGTAATAAATCTTATGAATCCTTAAGAAACGTAAACTTTTATTGAACGTTATTGTTGAAAATTAATTATTTGCGATTAATGCATAGAAAAAAAATAAAAAATAAAAGTTTATTTAAAAGCCGAACGATATCTCTTGCAAAAATATTCAAGAAGCACATACATCGACAAGAACAACAATTTAAAATACATAGTAACGAAAGAACAGTGTGTATCTGTTAATCGAGCATGAACATCGTCGATCGATCTTTCTCATGAATAATAAATCATCAAGAAAAAACAGTGCATAGAACTCTTATTTTTCCTGATTATGCAGATCGCAGATCACTTTTTCCTTTTTTTTTTTTCCTTTCTTATAACGTCACACGTCACTCGTAGACTATAAACGTAAGCTTAAACGACAAAATAATTCACTTGGAACGTAAGAAACTATGAATTAAAAATAAGATCCACTCGAAAGAAGATACGAATTTTTCTTTCGAGAACAAACAAATAAAATGAACTTAATAACGGATTATAAAAGGACCGGCGAAAGATCCGAATTGGAAGATAGTTGTTCACGGAATGACGATCGCTCTCCGTTACTTTTGCTCAGATACTAAAACTTTTCTTCCACGTCTCGGTCGGTCGGTAAAGGTGTTTGATTTTACAATCGCTCGAAGAAGAAGGCATGCAGAAACTCGAGTTATTTAAGAATCTATCCTATCTCGAAAAAATTTTATCCATATACGCACGATAGAAATCGTTGACTTTATCGTGTATTTATTCTCGAAACTCGAATTTATCAGATATATTGTCTCTCTAAATCTATCTTTTATAAAAAAAAAGAAAAAGAAAAAAAAAGTTGAAAATCAACTTTATTTTTTGCAAAAAAAGAAAACATCACATTCTTTTTCTTTGTAAATATTCTACTACTCCTTTTCTTTTTGTTTGCAATTTTCTTTTATTTTCTTTTCTCTTTTTTTTTTCCTCAAGTACTAATGTTACATGACTGCATAGACTCAATTTATGTATATACATTGAACGTATCTATGCTCTTATCGTAGAAAAGCGGTTTCTTATCACACATGTTTACAGGAATATTCACATTGCAAACATACAGTGTCTAACGAGCAACGAATGTTACGCGAATGTACGCGAACAAGGAAAGTTTGAATGTAATATTTTTAGAACAAATTTTTGTAGAAGCTTATTCAAACATGTATACGTACACACACGCGCGCGCGCACACGTCTAACATGGTTATATTTTACTAACGTTCATTAGAAATCATTTTACTTATGGTTTCACTCGATTAGCAGATACTCCCGAGAAAGAACTTTCTCCAAGATTGGGAAAGAAAGAAACTCTTCGAAGGTCCTATTGTTTTTCGTCATTTGAAAGTTTTCACTAGTTTGATCAGTTAAGAAGAATAAGATTTTAAAAGTAGATTACATTACATACTAATCCTTATTATTTAAAATAACAGGAAATGTGTCATGATCTAATTCTCACATAAAATGATCGAAATAATAATGATATTATAATAATTTATCATTAATATAATAATATTAATTATCAAAATTGAAATAAGAATAAATAATTATTAACAGAATTAAAAACAGAATTAAAATAATAATTGTTAAGAATTATTATTATTATTATTATTATTATTATTATTATTATTATTATTATTATTATTATTATTATTATTATTATTATTATTATTATTATTATTATTATTATTATTATTATTATTATTATTATTATTATTATTATTATTATTATTATATAAACAAACTAAGTTAAAAAAGAAAAATAGAAAAAGAATTCTTTTCTCTTTTAATTAACGAAAACAAAAAACAAAAGATAAACTACGAACTCATATAATATATTATCGATCGGTAAATATTCTTATATTCCTTATATAGATCACTTGAACGAAAAAAAAAAAATAATAAGATATAAAATAAATAAGGGAAAATTAGGTCAAATCACTTTGGAAGGTTCCAAAGGCTCCAAGAGGCAGCATATATTGGTCGAGTTAACTCGAACGAACTTGAGAAGGAGAAATGCGAAAAGTTCGGGGCCGGTTCGGTAATCGATTGCAGCGTGAGAATTCTTGAAATTCTTTAGAGCGTTCGTAAGCGGGGCGCCACGTTATATCTACGTTGAAGACCAGAGGAGATTCCATCGTGGACCTCGTTGCTGGCTCCATTGGACTCTGTCCGTTCGAGGGCATCGAGTAAAATCCAAAGCAAACGCGTACATTCCATAGCAACTGAACGGCGAAAGGTGAACGCGTTCTCGCTCTCTCGACTCGAAGAAAAATATAAATAAACTAAAATATGTATGTGTGTATGTGTATATATATATATATATATATATATATATATATATATATATATACATATATTTATACGGACATAAATATACACATAATATTATATATATATATACATATTATATATATACATATAAAATATTATATATATATATATATATATATATATATATATATATACATATACATATATAATAAAATAAAATATGTACGTATGTATGTACGTATTCTCAGTTCTCACACGTAGAAGAGACAGATATTGTTTGCCCATCGTTTTTCACAGCATCACTAGTTGTTTGTCCTCTTTTTCAACACCCGAGTGAATTCATTATGTCAAGTCTAAAATAGTTATTTAATTATTCTAACTAATGATTAATATCCTATAACATTTTTTTAAATTTTAAATAAAAGGATTCGATGCCGTAAATGTCTAATACATTGGATTAAAGTAGAACAAAATAATTTAAAGGTTTAGAAATGTTTACGGGATTATTTTGCAAAGAGAAAATATATTCTTTCTAATTATATACAACAATCTCAAAATATAATTAGATAATAATTCTTTTAATTAAGTATATAGACAATTCATTCACATTAACTCCTAATCGATTATTATTAAAAAAAAATAAATAAATAAAATTTAATTTCAATCGTTATATATCGTTTATTGCAGTTTATTTATTTATTTATTTATTTTTTGTTAAATCAAGAACGTACGATAATAAGGCCTAATTTGAGAAGATTAATTATTGACCGACGAACTCTAAATTCATTTTAAAATTATATTGAAAAATTATTCTATGGAAAATGTTGAGTAGGTGTATCGTATGCCAAGTTTGGGAACGTTCGAAATAGAGATAAAGCGAGATACAGAAAGATAGAGTGTATATTTGTGTGCGTGTGTTACAAAAAGAGAGAGAGAGAGGGAGAGAGAAAGAGGGAGAGAGAGAGAGAGAGAGAGAGAGAGAGAGAGAGAGAGAGTCCGTGTCGTACCTCAGCTCTGCTTCGTCCATGTTTGTATACATTTAGCTAAGAAAACTTTGTAAGAAAATGATAAGTAGAGAAGAAGAGACGCAACAGACAAGTTGATGCCGATCGAAGAGGATTAAAGCACGTTCCGATAGCGAGAAACTCGAAAGAAGAACACCAACTGGGCGGGTTTGCCGTTTATACACTAACAAAAATGACGACCGGCGTCGCGACGCCTGATCATCGTCCGAGTTGCGCTATTGGGAGAGCGCATGCGTTGTAAACATCACGACCAATCAATTGCTCCTTTCGAAATCTTGCCACTCTCTTTCTTTCGCTCTCTCGCTCTTTCTCTTCCTCTCTCTGTATCTATCTATCCATCTATCTATCTATATTTATACTTTTCTTTATCGATTTGAATAATTTACTTTGCGAAAGTTTTCGATCCAAGTGTAAAAGAAAGTTGAAAAAATAATGAAGATCAATAATTTCTAAAATTATATAAATGGAATCGTTTCTATGCTTAAATTATTCAAATTGAACAATTCCTGAATTATAAACACATACATTACATATATATATATATATATATATATATATATATATATATATATATATATATCGAAAGGAGCGATTGATATATATATATACATACGAAAGATATAAAGGATGACGGTTCAGATATCAAAACAACTTGTTGAAGCTCCCAGAAAGTTTGATTAAGGATATCTGCACGGTTCTGAGTCGATTACAAAGTGTACGTAAACATTTCTTTTTTTTTTTTTTTCATTTTTATTTCTTTAAATAGATATCTATAATTTTTCTTGCATATTTATATACCAATGGCCATTTGCAATCATAATTAATATTTAATAAAAAAAATTGACATTATTCATCATTTACGAGATAATCGTCTTGTTAAAATTTATATTGCAATTCATACTCCATGATATAATAAATACTCTATAAATATATTATTTACAAATCAAGCGGTCATACATTTTGACGAGTTGAAGGTCAGTTATTCTGTTCTACGTAATCAACTACAAAATATGATATAGTCCAGTCAATTATTATTCAAATTGTAGTATGAAAATTCCATTACTTGAATATTATTAAGATGCTGATTATCTTGATAATCAATGAGTAGTAGTAATTTTTTACTAGATATTATTTCAATTTCAAATGATCACTATTAAGTAAATATGCAAAAAAAATTATACGTCTTTTTAAAATATGTCAACCTTGATAACTCGAAAAGATCACGAGTAAAGAAGCAAGAAATATGTATACGTACTTTGTAGGTGACTCAGAGCAGTGCAAATACATTTTATTAAATTTTTTTTTTAACTTCAATCAATCACGAGATATTTGCACGGATATCTATGGATGGACACATTGTATACATACAAGTTATAATGATTCAAAATAAATCACTATTATTGTTTTACTGGTAATGAATATAAAGCTGAATCGATAAAGCTGTATCTTGGGTAATCAAGTTAAAGCCTCCAGTCTCCAGTTTCAATTGTGAATTGAAATCGGATTACGTTCCTCTCGGTTAATTACGAAATAGAATGAACCAAGCGCCGATTTCTAAATGTTATGTATAACACTGCTCTTTTTTTTTCTACGTAGTTATAGTATCGAATTTTCAATACGAAAAAGGGAGTAAAAATTATATGTATATATTTGAAAACATTTTTTTCATAGTAATAATTATTTTTTTTTTATAAATAATAATTATTCATTCCTTGATGCAACTTTTCGACGATTATTTTGGATGTTATAGAAAATTTGAAAAAAAAAGGAAGAAAAAAAAATCACTCATTCCGGTACCGGGAATCGAACCCGAGCCTCCTGGGTGAAAGCCAGGTATCCTAGCCACTAGACCATACCGGACTTGTGCAAGAAACTGTTTCCTCTCTTTCATATAAGTAAAATATCATTCTTAGTTAAATATTAAAAATATATGACAATATTACGTATTAAAGAATTCTCTATATAAATTTAATTTTCGATAATCTTACAATTTCCATTTAGATAATACAAAATAATCATTGGATAGAATACGATGAAATAAATAAGAGGAATAAAAGAATTAATCGTAAATTCAACGTTTTCATAATATTTACTCACGGCCAAGTGCCAGAACGTTTTCTTCGTCTGGTTTCCGGACTTTTATCATAGTCCTCAAAAAACATTCCATCCGTATCATTGTTCTCGGAATTAGCAGCACCACCTTTCAATCCTGTAATGGATCTCCAATCGAGCAGTTCGCTCACGCTACGTCTTCGTGGCTTTTCCTTCACCATTTCCATCATCCATTTACGTCACCGTTTGATTTTAATCCAACACTCGCCTCATTGATATCCTTGAAAGTAACGAAGCATCGAGCCTCTTCCAAAACCTTCTTCCTTCTTCCATTGTTCAGATCTTAGCATAGGAATCACGATTTTATGATCGTTGATTCGAACTTTATTGAAAGAAACATTTATCGAACGATAGAAAAAAAAGAGAAAACAAAAAACAAAAAAAAAATAAGAACACTTCAGAAAAATGTATTATCAAACGAGATGTGGTAGAGATACACCCTATCGAAAAAATACCGCGTCTAAGTTCTCTCAGCTGTTCGATCAGCTGTCATATGTCACGTGATACTTTGGAGCGCCACTTTAAAAAGATTGCAAAGCGATTTTAATTTAAAACTCTCACGGATGTAACGCTTCAAATTCCTCAGATAATTTTAACGATTATTTAAGCGTTAAGAAATGGGAGAAATGATTCTTTTTTTTTTCTTTCTTTCTTTTTTATTCCTTTGTTTTCTATAATATCAGAATTTTTTATTATGTTCCTTTAAAAAGTTCCGTAATGCATATAAACTCGAATCTAAATACTGTATCTAAATACATATATATATATATATATATATACATACATATATATGTGTACACACACATATATATATATATATACACGTTATATCAAAGTAGTAGTTAAGTGTCCGTTTCCATATCGTTTTACAAAGTTAGTTAATTAGTTAATTAGTTAATTAGTTAAGTAGTTCGTTCGTTCGTTCGTTCGTTCGTTCGTTCGTTCGTTCGTTCGTTCGTTCGTTCGTTCGTTCGTTCGTTCGTTCGTTCGTTCGTTCGTTCGTTCGTTCGTTCGTTCGTTCGTTCGTTCGTTCGTTC
>NC_060956.1:7427998-7507998 GCF_910589235.1 Vespa crabro | reverse complement strand
TACGTTTCAAAAAATTCTCTTTATTTTCTGGTCGTATTATTTAAATGTTCAAATGAACGTTAAAAAAAAAAAAGAATTAAAGAAAGAAAAAAGATGGCCTTTCAAGCAATTAATCCTAATTCAATTTCTTTTCAAACAATTTCAACAATTTCTTTTTTTTAAATAATGCTGTCGATATTGTTATTAAATCATTGTTAAAATAGGAACAACGTTGCTTCTATAAAATCAATTGAAATTAATTTGTGACCCGATCAAGATCAAAGTTTAATAAAATGACATAAAAGATAAATTTCTAGTCTCTTTCTTGTTTGCTCGGAGTAGATCAACGTAATTCGAATCGATGAACGTGACTCGTGAAGTAATAAAACTTGAGCAATAGTTTGCGTCAGCTAATACGCGTGATGTGGTGTCAACATAATTCAATAACTTGGTCATTTTAAATGTGTCATTAAAAAGAATGACATATGAAAAATTCGCATAATCGATACGAAATTATATTCCATTTTGTAAAATTATAATAATAAAAATACAATTGTTTATTAAGTAAGGATACATATCTATTTATAAATATTACTCTTCGTGCAAGTAGCACTGCTGGTGTAGTGGTATCATGCAAGATTCCCATTCTTGCGACCCGGGTTCGATTCCCGGGCAGTGCAAGTTTTTTTTTTTTTCTTCTTTTATAAAATATTTAAACGCACATAAAGGAATACGATCTAGCAATTAAATATCTTATCTCTTCAAAAGAATATCATACAATTATAAAGAAATATTTATAATTAATATGGTTAGTTACGAAATATGCATACATATATATTTCTAAAAATCTACTTTATTCTAAATTAAATTTAATACTATTAAAAAATATTGCTTCGATATTATTTAGAATGAATGAAATGAAGAGAAAAAAAAAAGAAGTAATTATTTCAAAATATTTTACGATATTTATGATTAAATTCGAGATTGTCAACTTACGCTCAGCCGAGATTGGCAATCTTTTATACCTGAGAGAAGATTTGAAAAGTGTCCTTCTCGTTCTTAGGGCAATCCTGTAAAGAATACTTCTACTCCAGAGCATCGCTATATACCGCGCACCGTTCTACTGACAAGGTCCCCAAACGCCGCGCGTTTTCATGTTTCCTCAGACGAGTGTTTATTGTCCGGAAGGGGAAAGGAAAGAAAAATTTTGTAACGATAAGAGAAGAACCTCAGCGATAACCTAAAGCCGTTTCGTTCTTATATGATAGAGAAAACGTTAGCGTGTGTAGTGCGCGCGACTAACTGAACATTCGTACCAGTATATCTGTTCTTTTATCTTATTGAACACGACATGAGTGAGTTCTCCAATCAAGTGATTGTTTTGAATTTCATAATTAATTACACACAATTGCGTGTTTAAAAGTCGTTCTTATGAGTCAAAACAAAAAACAAAAAAAAAAATAAAAGAAAAAGAAAATGATACTAAATTTATATTGAAAACAAAAAACAAAAAAAAAAAGAAAAAAAGAAATATTTTTCTTATATTTCACATTGTATGTCATTACTTTACCTAATGCATTTATAATCTCATAGAATATAAATATTATCAAATGTTACAATCGTTAAAAAAGAAACTTTTGACATTATCTTCGTATTACTATCATATCGTATCTTCTTATCCGAAAAATATTTTTGCATTTTTTGTTAACGTGCGTATTAATTTTTGTGGTATAATAAAATCTATTTAGAAAATTAGTTCTACTTAATTCTACACATGACAGAACAATATATTAATCAGCTTGACCGAGAAAATGAATTGTTATAATCTAGGCATTGTATTCGATACAAATATATCAATAAGTCATTATCGTTCGCATTCTTGCACATTTGAAATACGGGTGAACATTCTGATTTCAAGTTCATGGAGATTTGGAATGAATAATAAAACTTTTCAATTTTCCATTTATATCTCGCAAATGATATTTCTTATCGATATTTTTTCTTCATAAACAAAATAATGGCGTTAAATCATTGAAAACAATTTATTCGATTTTAATATAACATGTACGTATTTCTCGCGCATGTATCTTGTATTTATTCATATGGAAGTTTTACATCTTCGTAAGATCAACACGAACGAGTCACGAGAAAGTGGTTCTGGTTTTCTGAATACTCAAGGCTTGAGAAACGAGCCTCTTTGCATAATAGATACAGAACATTTAGATGCGAATTTAGTTTGAAAAATTCTAAAACCGATTTATATTTCGAAAAGTTTTCTACAAAAAGGAAAACTTATTAATATAGATAAGGATAATATTAGTTAATACAAACAAATCAAAAGCAACTATAATTATTAAGCATTCACAATATATACGGTGGTCTATAAACCAATTGACAAAAATGCATTATTATTGTAAATAAGTTTAATGTACAAACGTTAAATCACACAGATAACGTTTAACATCTTAATGTAAATTAGAAATATGTTATTGCAGTCTTTTTGTATTAAATTATTATCTATATGGCTTTAAACGTTTCTAAATTAATCCTATTTACAATAATAATGTATTTTTGTCAATCGACTTATGGACGACCTTTATAACCGCAAAATAGTTAAGAATTAAACATTCAAATTCATACAATTTATAAATGAAATAAAGCAAAAAAGTTACAATTTATAAATGAAATAAAGCGAGAGTGCATTTATGGCATATCGTATAGTTTTATATAAAATTTACGATTTTAATCGATGAGATTGGGTAAATGTATTTAAATTAAAAAAAAAAAAAAAAGAAAAAAAAATTATTATTGATAATTACATAAATACACTATAAAGAAAACTACTATATCAACAGAATAATTACCGATTAAGTAAGATTACGAATACAATTTGTTCATGCTGACGGAAACAGCTACAAAGGATAACACAAAGGTAGAAATCTGCATTACCTTCGTGGTTCCATCGCCTCGGCCAATAACATGAACCGCGCATTGCTTCAAGAGACAAAAAAAAAGTTATTAATATTTAAATTTGTTGACTCGAATAAATTTCACTTTGTGTGAAATACTTACAATAAAACTTTAATTTCTTTTAATTTATTATTTCAATCTTTTTTCCTCTTTTATTTTTTTTAAATATAAACGATTCTCTTAACCTCTAAATTTATAAATATTCGTAATATTGTCATTTTTGATTCTTCAATAATTACGAGTGCTAATATGACGATCAATAAGAAAAGAAAGCAAATATCCTTGACTTCGTTTCTAGAAGCCCTTCGTATATGTCAATTTAAATTCAGAGATAAGCATCAAGCCCTGAAGCTATTATATTATCTTACGTATGAAAATAATGAATAGATTTGAAACCAATAAAAATAACTTGTACATTTATTTCACTTATTGTATATTACGTTGAACGTTATGTTCACAAATTTTTTTGTTTTTAAATGTTATGAATTTAAAAAAAAAATTAATATATACATATATATATATATATTTATGTGCTCGTAAAAAAAAAACAGAAATTTCCTTTTATTTCGACTCATATCGACGAATTAAATGTCAAATAATTTACCAATAAGATCGATCAAAAAAAGGTCACATGTGGCAAAATTTTTCATTAGAGACATTTGAAATTTTAAATATGTATAAACTATATTGTTTCATTCTACGTTCGTAATTCGAAAAGGGAGAGCATATAGTTACGAGTAAGAATGACAAGGTCCTTCTAGTCATGTACCTTGACACAAATCGTCAAAATCATTTAAGCGTGCATGACATTCAATTTTTTTTTCGTTACAAACTTTATAAAACAATGCATTTTGTTCTTTATAAAGAAAAGAATTATACTGTTACATTTTTTCTAATAATTTAAATTCTAGTCTCAAACTATATCGAAGTATAGCATATACATTCGAAATAAATAAAATTTTTCTTTTCTTCTTTTCTTTTTTTTTTAATTCTGAAAATAATAATTTTTCGATTTTGACATTATATAATTCTCGCTTATATTTTTTTAAAAGAGATTGTTATACGAAAAAAAAGGAAAAAAAAAGGAAAAAAAAAATTCGTGTGCGATGGCCGGGAATCGAACCCGGATCAACTGCTTGGAAGGCAACTATGCTGACCATTACACCACCATCGCACTTGATATCACTTCTCATTTGAAGATTTAACAACCATTAAATTGACATATATTTTATCTTTATTATAGATAATTATTTGTTTCCAAATCACAAATATATTCGTGTTTGTACGTACGTACAATTTATGTAATTATTGAAGTATAAAATTGTTTAAGTCATTACAATAATACTGTTTATTGTATTGAACAGTATCCTGTTTTTTTTACTTTTAATATTACAATTTAATATTATAATTTTCCTGAATTGTTAATATACATAATGATTTTAATTCATGTTATAAATAGAACCAATGAAATGTATTATATAATAGCAACCGATCAACAATGTGTTCCACGTGTTAAAGTCATGCTTAAGTATACACACACACACACATATCTGTATTTTTAGATCTTATTTTATTTGATTATTATAAAGCTATATGTTAGTTCATAAACAAAGTTTCTAATATTTTATTTTAATCGTATTATATTTAATACGGTATAATAATATTATATTATATATATACACATACATATACGTATTTACACACATATATATATATATATATATGCATATACATATATACACACAGTATTTAAAATATAGCGTTAAATATTTTTATCTCGAAAACGTGACATTTTTTTGAGAAATATTCTTTAGACAAAAATTATCTGATAGAAACATTATTGCATTTATTGTTTATTTTATTTAAGATTTAAAGATCATTTCGAGGTCAACTTTGTCGTCGTTTCACTTTATTATGTTTTTATAATGGTAGCATATTGTATACAAAAAAAAAGAAGAAAGAGAAAAAGGAAAAGAAACAAATAACTTTCATTTGCAATATTTTTTTCATTTTGAGCCCGAAAAAATGGATTATTAAGAAAAAAAAAGAAAAAAAAAAAGAAATGAATTTATTATATATCTTTCTTTTATAATTATGAGATCACGAATACGAAGAAAAAATTATAAGAAAAAGAAAAAAGATTATACCGATTATATATATTCAATTTTGCATTACTAATTATTATGACACATTACTAGTGCATCATGTCTTTTTAATTTATAATTCAAATTAGCTTGCAAATTAACAAAAATTGACTCTGTTTAATAATCCTTTGAAACAATTACTTTGACTTCTTAGATACAAACACATGCGTAAGCGTGCATATATATATATATATATATATATATATATATATATATGTATATGTATATATACATATTTTTATGCACATATATATATATATATATATATATATATGTATATAAGTGTCAAGAAATAGTTTGCCGTTAAATCGTATCGTATGAGGTCTTCTAAAAGATACGAGTTTGTAATGGAATTAGAACTGACTAATCGACTCATGCAAGTTGCTTTCGCATAGCAACTACGTTCTTAAATAATAATAAACTTGAACGGTGCAAAATTTGTTAGAAAATATAAATATAATTTTAATCGAAATAATATTTTTGTCATAAGATTATAAATACAATACTACAAGGTAAGGTCGAGTTTTGAATTCCTAAAGAAAAATACGCGGGAATACGAAATAGCGGAAAAAATAGAGATATCGTGTCAAAGGTTAAAATAAAAAATAGTACCTTCGGTTTCTCTCTTTCAATTCTTTACGTGTATATATATATATATATATATATATATATATATATATATATATGTTTATATTTATATATATATGTATATATATAAATATAAACATATACATATGCATATAAAATAATGCATATATAATAAGTAATATAACAATATGTATATATAATATATTAATTAAATATAATTATTATATTACATACATAATAATATATAATATAATATTTAATATATATTATATATAATAACAATATAATATTAATATAATATATATACGTCTATATACAATATAAGTTAAATTTTTATTTATCTCTTTTTGTCTTACCTGAACGTTTGCTGTTTGTCCTGCATTCTGGAGACAATTGTTTTACTCGGTGTATTTTCTTCCACTTCCAAGCTCGCCATCGCTTTTGCCAATTGAAGATCGCTTTCGTCCATTTCTTGTCACTTCCGTTTCCTTTGAATCGTTTCCACTTTTTTCTTTTTTTTTTCTCTCACTCTTCGTTCTTTTTCTTTCTTTCTTTCTTTCTTTCTTTCTTTTTTTGATGCAAGTTTGTTCTAACCGTCATCAAATTAAAAATCGTATATAAATACTTTGTTAAAGTCGTATAATAATAAAACAAAGAGAAAAATACAAACAAAAAAGAAAGGAACAATCGAAGAGTTTCGACCTCCTCACCAAAAGATGTCTCGCAGAGCACTGAAGGGGTCTCGCGTACCACGAGTCGACTTAACCTTAAATGTGTCACTCTCCTTCGACTTCCCCTTCTCCTTTTTAATTTTCTTTCTTTTTTTATCTTTCTATTCTCTCTCTCTCTTTCTCTTTCTCTCTCTCTCTCTTCCTCTGTCTCTCTCGTTGTCCACTTCTCGTCTTTTTTCTTCTTAGTGACGCTCCCTCAGTTAACCAATTGCTGACTCGTTTTAAATGGTTGTGTACATGTACTGTGTATGCATACTTTATTCTCGTGCGAACAAAACATTTCTATTATCGTCCCCTCGTTCGGTAAGTCCAGTATAGTTTTTATCTTTTTCTAGCCATGCGTTTTCTTTGTTGGTATTTTCTTTCTCTTTTGCACTTCCTGCATCTTGCTAAGTACGTACATTTAACGGATAGATATGTCAAAATAATGTGAATTTTTATACAAACAGTTTATTAATATATTAGTTTTTTATTCTTAACCATTGAAAGAAACGTTATTATGTAATAATTATAGAAAAGAGATTGTTTAGTTTGTGAAATCTTATTCAATAATTACGATCGATGTTCGTTAATTGAAAGTTCTATAGATATCTACTAGATGGCAGCACAAAGGTTTATTATTCTTTTTTACCATCAGATCTTTTTAGACTCGTTCATTTATTACCATCTAGCGTATTAAAATGGTACAGCGTTTGAAAGCTCTGATAGTATACATCCCTGACGATAGGCAATATTTTGTAAAGATGTATATGAAAATTCTACCGTCTGGAGGTAGAAAAAATTTATCGTCTTTCTTCGACTAAAATATAATATAAATAGTAGAAATAAAACGTAAATGATTCCTTGAAAAAAGATTAAAACGATTAAAATCACTGATCTCTTTATATTTGCCATAAGGGCATAAAAATAATTAGAAATACAATTACCAAAGGATAGAAGTAAATGAAAAAAAAAAAGGAGGAAAAAATGAAATAAACACTTTCTCGATGCGAAATTTGTAACAGAATTTCACTACAATTAAAGTACACTCGGTAGCATGATCTCAATTGAAGAATAATAATAAAGATCTCAATGCGAAGAATGGAAAGTAAGGAACAGTTAAATCGGTATTGGAAAGCGATATAATTACGTCGAATACAAGGTACAATTAAATGTGATCATTCGGTTGTCGATTCTCAGCTACCGAGGTAAGTTTTAAGAGGTATAGCAATTAAACAACAACATAGAGAAAGGTGAATAGATATAAATCATGAGAAATCGTTGTGAAGTTTTCCAATAGAATAAAATATTTTAAAACATTGATCCATTTAACCGAGACTTGGTTCTCGTTGAAAGGATCGATGGATCGATCGAATCGATTACGAACATATAGTATACTATATAATATATATATATATATATATATATATATATATATATGTATACATATGTATAGACTCCTGTACCTGTTTCGTTCTCTCGTTCTTCTCCCCTACGGCCTCTTACCGAACCCATATAGCCGGTACTTGCTATCAAGGCCAGTCACTCGATTACCCGCGTTTCTTATGCATCCAACGCGCATAAAATCGTGCGCTCGCACTCGCACCCGAGGCTCGCTTTAAGATGATCTACGATCGACAATATTCGATCTACCTCCAGACGTCGCTTCTCTTCTTTTCTTTCTTACGCATCGCGTTCGAATGAACTTCGAATCACTGTTAATGAGATCCTTGAATTTATTTTTTTCTCTCTCTCTCTCTCTCTCTTTTTTTTTTGATTCATTATCATTAAAAAGTAACACACGCACATACAAACAGGTTTATTTCATCTATTATTATATTCTTGTCGTATCATTATGCGATATCTAATTACTTCGAGGTTTTATTTTTTTTACTCATATATCATTATACATATATATATATATATATATATATATATATATATATATATATATATATAATTATATATACATAGATAAGTGCCTCATATTATGGAATCATTGAATTTTTTTATTACTTTTACTTAAAAATAAAAATAATCAATTATTTTGCTTCGTCTAATATTATGTTTTATCATGTCACTGTGATATCTAATTATTTAGAGAGTCTTTATCATAGTATCGTAATATATATTATAAAAAAAAAAAAAAAAAAAAAAAAAAAAATTCATATTAGAATCTCATATGAGATACATACATTTATGAATGCTTTATTTTTTTTTTAATTACTGTTATTAGAAAAAAAAAAAGAAGAAGAAAGTAATTTTGTCGTCTCTATTATTATATTCTTGTCATATCCTAGTATCTAATTATTTTGAGATATTTTATTACATATATATACGTATATGTTATGAGAAAATATCTCATAATATAGACGCGTATAAGAATCTCACGTTACGAAATTCTTCATTTACCTATTTCTTCTTTTTCTTTTTTTTTCTTTTATTTTTATTTTTATTTTTTTTTTATAAATATAACTGTTATAAAGAGAAAAGAACGAAAGAAAATAATTGTGTTTCGTCTATTATTATATATTTGTGATATCAATGCGATATCAAATTAGCTTGAAATTATTTTATCGTATATCTTAATTCTGGAAATAAACTTTTTAAATCTTTGAAGAACGTTATCTTTATGAAATCGTTGAAAATCCTTATTGAAATTCCTACGCAAGCCCGATTAAAACATTTCTAATGTATAATCTTATCAGATGATATCAAGAAGAAATGAATTGATATCTTAATGGGGAAAGTGCGAAAGTAGATACCGGTTAAGCAAACGTAAGTCTCGTGATAACTCGATGGATCTCAACGTGAGGACTTGAAAATAGGACGACGATCGAAAACTAGGTCCCGACCTTATGGGTGAGGGACCGTTATTTCAAGGTCGAGTATGGTAACTTTACCTACCTACCATCTATACTACAACACGGAGAACGAAACGCTAAGTTTAATTCCATTCTTCGATATATTTTCGTTAATCGTTAAATGAGATAGGAAATCAATTCGTACAAAACTGGTATACATATATGTATGTATATGTATAATTCATAAAAACAGATCTTTTACGAAATGATTTCATGATGTTGATATCACGGAAAGGAATTATATCTACATTTCGTACTAAGTCTTGTAAACACGCGAGTGACCGCAATCTGTAACGATCCGATAAATGAGAATCGTAATCGTTTTACACTGAATGAATTACGAACGAAAGAATTATGAGAGGATGTTGGCTATTGACGAAATAAATGATTTTAAAAATAATGAAAGTAAAAAATAAAAAAATAAAAAAAATTAAAAGACGTCATAATCGTATTATAATAATATCATAATAAAAAAGACTGTTATGACAATATAAAAAAAAGGAAATTATCGAATTAGATCAGATCAGATATAGGCTTTTTAAATTTGACGATATAATATAATATTGTTACCATATAAGTTACATTTCTAATTATTAAGAAAGATTTCAAATGGTTTGGCATGTAGCAACCACTGATTTACACTGAGTCAAAGTTGGCGTCGATCTAAAGCGACTAGCCACGCGTAAAGGAACATGTAAATAAACGGAATACGTTTTTATTACGCTCATGCTAGCTGCAGTTACATAAACACGGATTCCAAATATAATGTATGTTATATGTACGCCTTCCGTAAACTTCGTTTCTCCTTGCGAATCTATTCGTATAAACGTAAACTTCTGAACATTCTAATATCATATATATATACTTGTGACTAATATCGTGTCATATATATATATATATATATATATATATATATATATATATACATGTATATATATATATACACATGTATATATATATATATATATATATACATGTATGACATCATAAGGGTAACAGTAATTTTTAATTTAGGATAATCTGATAAAAAAAGAAATATCCATGAACAAAAATTTAACAATTTCCAATTGCCAATAAATTACAATAGTAAGAATTGGCAAAACATTTTTTTCTTTTTTCAATAAAATAACTAGATTATCCTTTTCTTAATGACTATTGAATTGACTTATGAACTATTGAATTTTTTGTTGTAACAATAATATAATTTTGTATTAATAAGGACAACAAAATAAATTCAATGAGTACGCAAGATATTACTTTAACATAGTATTATAACTTAGCAAAACAAACAATAATTGGAACATAATTATTAGAATTGAATAATATTGAGAAAAAAAGTATAGGAATTATAATTTAATTATTTATTGTAATATAATTACCGCATGTTGATAAACATTAGTCATGACATTAATTTTATATTCCTTTTACAATTCTTTAAAAGATCGTTACAAGCATTATTTTATAATAATAATATCATTAAAAAATTATATTAACATAATCATTTACAGGGAAGGTCAAAAAAAGAAAAAAACAATCATACATCTTTTAGGCCACTAATGATTATTATTTTATTTTATTTGGCATAACTTTTATAAAATTGTTATGCGCTTTCATTATTTATATCAATAAATTATGTAGTTTGCTGCATTACACATCATTTCGTAGTCGTATAGGCGCGAAATTTGAAATCAAAGTGACTATAAACTCAAAAAATGCAAGAAAAAAGAAAATGGACAGAGAGAGAGAGAGAGAGAGAGAGAGAGAAAGAGAAAGAGGGAGAAAGAAAAATAGAAATAACGTATTAAAACGTATAAATCACGCGATTTCGTCATTTCGTACGAATTAATTTCTACTTAATAAATATATGATCATTCTTTATAACGGAGTGTTACTCGTAATAGTGAAAGTGAATAATCGTAATCGGCATTCGTTCGTTTTATTTTATTTTTCAATATCATTTCTTAAATCGTATATTGTTCTAAAAAAAAAAAAAAAAAAAAAAAGAAAAAAAAATAGTGCGCCTTAGCTCGATCTGTTAAATAATATTAAGAGCGATAAAGATTCTTAGATCATATCATCGATGTACTTAACAATTTTCCAAAAAATATCGTTTATGAGCGATTTTGAATAAGATTTAAAGAAAAATTGTGAATACTTCGTTTGATGTAAATTGAATAAGTAATTAGTTGATCACTTTTAAATATGACAACTTATAAAAAATCGTTAAAGATATTCGGAGATGATTCATTATCGCATTAAGTCCAAGTAATTTGATAAAAAGAAAAATCTCCTACTTTTTGTGGTCGACGAAATTAAATTGGCCTTAGTAAAATTTTCTTTTACCTATCGTTAATAGTAGATTTCTGGACAGGATAGAAAAAGACATAACAGGATCAAATAACTGGATCGAATAGAATCAAATTGAACAAAATAGGACCGAACAGGATCAAATATCGTTGAAGAAGATCAAATAGAATCGAATAGGAACATATATGATATAATATTATAGAACGGAGTAAAATCGAATATGATAGAATATAATCGAATAATAGGATCGAATGTAGCCAAATAGAACTGAGTAAGATCTGAATAAGATCGAATAGAATCAAACAGTATAGGACTAACAATATAGGACCGAATAGATTCGAACAGAGTTCAATAGGATTGAATAAGATCGAATAGGTTCGAAAAAAAAAACGAATAAAAATGAATAGGATCGAATAAGATCGAATAGAGTCAAATAGAATCGAATAACATCCGAATGGGACCAAATAGGACCAAATAGGACCAAATAGAACCAAACAGCATCCGAATGGGACCAAATAGAACCAAATAGAACCAAATAGATCAAGTGACATAATAAGACTGAATAGGATTAAATAAATTCAAATAGAGTCGAATAGGACAGAACAGAATCGAATAAGTCCATATAGGACAAAATAGAATCAAATAGAATTCGATAGGATCGATTAGACTCGATACTATTCGATCCTATTACATCCGATTTGGTCTTATTGGATCAAATTTATGTTTATCCGTTCCTACTCTAACTTATTCGATCCCATTTTATCCTATTATATCCTATACAGTTGTTTTTGATGCTACTCCATCCTATTCGTTTTTATTCGATCCTATTCTTTGGTTCAATCGGGTTCTATTTAATTTTATTCGATCCTATTCGTTCTTTCTCGAGTACGATCAATCTTATTCGATTTTAATCGTTTCTTTTCGATCTTATTCTGTCGATTCACATTCTAACTAGTATTCTATTACGTTTATTTACTATATACGTTTCTAGCGAATAACTTTGCTATTGAAGACTTACGTTTATAATCAATTTTAAATCGTTTATTTTGAATTGTAATGTAACTTAAAATAACATACTATACGTTCATTGAATTTGTTTTGCTATCGCTTGCATTATTAGTTAGGATGGCTTTATTTTCTTATAGACGAAAAGTGTTTGACGAATTAATATTATTATTGTAATTTATTGCCGCTTTCAAGGTTCACTTTTATCAAATTATCATTAGCGCCTTAAAAATCATGATCACTATTACAAGAATCACGCTGGTATATATATATATATATATATATATAGATTTAATCAGATTTTATTTTTGCATATACATATATGTATGTATATATAAATTACTTGAATGTAAATTGCGATAGTATTGAAATGGAAGATCATAAATGGTTAAATTGCAATACTTGAAAAAAAAAATTTCACCCCGTGTATAGTTCCATTTAAATGTAAATTCTAAATACATAGATATTCTTTGTATATAACTTTTTTTTTTCATATATATACCTCTCTATGGACATTAGATTATTTTAGAACAATAGCCATAACGAACTTACCTTTCATGGCTCGAATACAATCGAACCAGCTGCGTGGATACATAATTTGCACGTTCATAAACCTTTTATATGTATATATTGTATATACAACACCAATATAAATCTTTGTTCTATATATATGAACGGGGTCTTCTTACGAGTAATATGTCTATATTCGGTCACTGGATGATACGAAAAAAAAGGGAACAAAAGAAGAACGAAAGAAAAAAATTAATGGTTAATTGAATTTAAAAAAAAAAAAGAAAAAGGACCAAGCGTAGATGAGTCAATGTCGACGAAATTCTAAGTCACCTAAGTTTTCTCGAATAGATAAGCGAGAGTCTTCTTTTTTCTGCGATCACGATTCCACTTATTTCCGTACTTAATCACAGTCATCAAAAAATTATTATGAAAAATGACGACAGCGTAAAACACTTTCTGCTACCTGCTCTTCTTTTTCGCGTTTCGTTTGTCCCGCATATATATATATACGTACATACATACATACATACATATATACGTATATACATATATACATACATACATATATACGTATATACATACATACATATATATATACGTATATACATACATACATACATACATATATACATACATACATACATACATACATACATACATACATATATACATACATACATATATATGTATATGTATATAAATATATATATATATATATATATATATATATATATATATATACAATATACAATGCACGTGTATATTTTCATGAAATCATCGCGCGCCTCCGCAACCTCGAGCTCGGTTTCTTGCGAAAATCTTGCAATTAGCAACATGCGTTCTCTTTTGCCATCGTGCCTTCTTCTTCTTCTTATTCGTCTACTTCTTCTTTATTTATATTTTTTCTTCTTTATCTTTTTCATCGTGGCGTGAAGTGGCCGAAGGAAAGGGCAACTTGGGAAAAGAAAAGTCAAGTTGGAAAAAAGAATTGTAACGAAGTGAAAGAGAGACAAGGAGAGAAAGATAAAGAAAAAGAGATGCTAGCTTTGTGCTAACTTTCTAACAAATGCTTTTACGTAACGCTCATTACTCGTCCCTTTTATTACAACAAACGTAAATACAAATGCAGAAACGACATTCAACGATCGAAGAAACACGTTAACATTTATTATTTTATCGAGAGGAGGAGATAAATTATAAGAATTGTGCGTGTATATATGTGTGTGAGTGTATATGTGTGTGTGCGCGCGCGTGCGCGTATATGTGTGTTTATTTTATTATTTACGAGGAAATCATTCAACGAGTAGTTGAATAATAATCTATTATTTTTACAAATCAATCGAACTCTTTCGTAATGTATTTATCGACGATTAATGAATGAAATTATTATCAAACGTAACGATCTTTTTGCAGTCAATCTTATTGTAAATAATTGATTGATTTATTATCGATAGGTATAGTTAAATATCGAAATACGAAAGATCGATACGTTCTTTTTCGTAATCGTATATTCGATGAATGGGATTTCAACGATCGGAAAAAGTAAAAAGAAAAAAATATATTCATCTGATTATCTAATTCTCGATCGTTCTTAATCGCGATCTTTGACTAGAATTTACAAGCACGCATGAAATTCGATTTACAACGATCGATCGAGAGAGAGAAAGAGAGAGAGACGGAGAGAGAGAGAGAGAGAGAGAGAGAGAGAGAGGTGGGTTAGGTGGGTGAAAGGATAAGTTCGTCCTCGTCGAAGGATTTCAAATGTTTCATTCGAAAGTTCAATCGAAAGGAATAAATGAAATGAGAATAAATTAGTCCTTAAGTTATTATAATTGCTCCTCATTCTCTTATTGGACACACGCGTGCATTAGTCCTGTAATATTATTATTCTTTCCTCGTTTCATTTTTTTGTTTCGTTTTTTTTGCTTTTTTTCAATTTTTGTTTGTTTTTTTTTCTTCGTCTTATCCTCTCTTTCTCACACCACCAAGTGCATACTTAGCTTGTATTTTTCAATTAACACGCATAAATAAAAAGATAAAAAAGAAAACAAAAGAAATTATCCTTTCTTCGGAAGGATATTAATCGCCTACTCTCGATAATTCCGAAATTATATTTAACGAACTGTACAAAAAAAGGAAAGAAAAAGAAAGAAAGAAAATAAAATATAATACAACATAAAAATAATAAACATATATATATATATATATATATGTGTGTGTGTGTATATATATATATTTAAATTATTCATTTCTTGATCGTACGCAATGTGAATAAAGGGAAAAGAGCAAGAATCGTTCGTGAAAGATCGAGGATCCCTTTCCAAATTTGTTTCTATCAGTTTTATATTTTATTATATTATTATTTTTTCTTTTTCCTTTTTTGTCTATTTTTTTATTTTTTTATTATTATTTTTTTTTCGCACATATATATATATATATTTATATACATATATATATATACATATATATATACATATATATATACATATATATATACATATATATATACATATATATATACATATATATATATGTGTGTGTATATATACATACATATATACAGATCCCCGATCTTGAACAACGAGATACAATTTGACGAGAGAATCTTAATAAACAATTTCAATAAATAAACGCATTCGTCGAAGATCGCAAGAAGGAACAACGATAAATCCGACTTACGAGTTCAAAAATTCTATTTACAAAATTCACGAAAGAAAACTAAGAATGAGACGGTGGTCTTTCCTTTTTATTTCGATACGAATTCTTTTTCTTTTTTCTTGTTTTTTTTTTCTTTTTTTTTTTTCTTCCTTATAGAATTCACGTGTCAAGCAGTACCATACCTATCGCTTAAGACTGCTTCGAAAACGTGAAAGAAGAATATACACATATTAATATTAATATTAATATTATTATTATTATTATTATTATTATTATTATTATCATTATTATTATTATTATTATTATTATTATTATTATTATTATTACATATATATATATGTGTGTGTGTATATATATGAACGACAAAAAAGAACAACAAATCAATAAGGAAGTACGACATTGTCATCATCGTTACCAATTTCTTTCTATCGTTGATTTATAAACAAACAACCCTTCGAAAAAGATTTTAACGGAATATTTTTATAATTACAAAAGATTTTCGAGAAGTTCGTCGTATAGGAAAGTGAAATTATTAGATCGCTTTCAAAGTTGAGAGAGAGAGAGAGAGAGAGAGAGAGAGAGAGAGAGAGAGAGAGAGAGAGAGAAAGAGAGAGGAAAAGAACGAAGGGGAAAGAGAAACGAGAACGGAAATGATCATTTCGATTGGAAATAAGCGGAAGTCGACGTTGATGTATGAGTAATAGTAACAGTATCTGATAGTAATAGTAATAGTAGTAGTGTAATAATGTAGCAAACCTTGTTGTAACGTAATCAAACAAGCGGATGTTCTGAATTTGCTAGACGAAATACGAGACGATATCGATTCGACTGATGTTTTTTTGATTTCTTTTTCTTTTTTTTTTTCTTTGTTTTTCTTCTTTCTCTTGTCGACATTCCCATTCGAGAAAATAATCCCGTTTTCTCGTAGTACTCACGTTTATCGTACGTAGAAAAATGGCACGAAGGCGATCAAAAGGGGAAAAAAGGAAAAAAAAAGAAAAATGAAAAAAGAATGGAAAAAAGAGTGAAAAAAGGGAAAAAAGAAAAATATAATTAAAGAAGTCGACCGTAAAGGCGATCAACGTGTTATACGTGGAGAGCAGCGCTGTCCACACAGGTGTTCGACATTGCTGCAATCGCTCGGTGAACGTAAATTACCGGTTTCCCTGATTCCCCCTCCTCTCCTCCTGCCCCTTCATCACCCCCCACACACTCTCCACTCCCTCTCTTGTCCCGTCTCTCTCGACGGGAAATCTTAGCTCGATCTCGAGCTCGCTCTTTGCTCGTTCTGTTCTCTCTCACAGGAAGTTCTCTCTCGTGTTCAATCGAAAAATAATATCGATAAAACGCTCGGTCGATTTCAATTTTTCTGTTTTTTTTTTCCGTTTTCTTTTTTTTTTCGTTTTCTTCTTTTTTTGTCAAACGTACTCAACAACGCATATATAACTCAAGATATTCCTTTTCGAATTTTCTTGTTCGAACCAACTATCTTCATAAATTTTGTTATTGTGTTTTAGAGAAAAAGTACGATTCGATATAAATGGTGTGTGTATACATATATATATACACATATATATATATATATATATATATATATATATATATATCAATTATCGATAATTATCACGTCAACTGAAATAATTGGATATAATTAAATCGTGAAATAATAATTATATTTGATATTGTATCGAAAAAGATTTTTTGTACTCTTACCATGAAACAATTCTTACCAAGAATTTCTTAGAATGTTTTACAAAGAATTTCTTATTTTCTTCTATTTCAGATGTTATTAATTATCGACTCGATCTTCTTTATTATAACATAAGTTTCATGTCATAACTTATCGAACAATCGTATACGAGCATGTACGAAATGATAGAATCGTTGAAAGCTTCGTTGAAATAAACGCAATCGAGAAACTTTCTCTCCGTTTCTTCCCTCGAAAAAAAAAAGAGACAACAAGAGGAACACGTCATTCTTTTATTTCTTTTTAAGCAATAATTATTATCGCGAGAATGATCATTTCGCATAATGTTTCTTCCTCGTAGACGTTCTAACGCATGGGGCGTCGCTTTTCGTAGATATCAAGTTATCCTTCCATGTTGTGTTTCTAGTTGGCGTCGGCGGATCGCTGAATCTAGTTGATGTTTTTGTCAATGTCGTGTACTTGTTGTTAATTGTATTGCTCTGACCTGTGTCACGTAGATCACCTTCGAAAAATCGGCACATTTCGCGTACCGGTACTGACCTAGCGCCACGATTTAAATCGTGAAGAGATCTGGCACGTTGTTTTCCTCTTGGACTCGGTTTCGATTCCGATCTACCAAGATCCTCCGTACTTCTGGCCAATCTACCGCCTAATCTCGAAAGTGATTCAAACAGGGTTAGCTTCTCACGAACCGGTACGTAATGATCGACCCTCTGACATCTTTCCAATAGCCTAGCAACGTCCTCCTCGCAAGGTGGTTCCTTCATTATCGACAGAGCTGTTGTCGTTGATGATCTAGGCAAGCTCATGCAACCATCCATCAATGATGAACTCGTAACGCATCTACCGATGGTTGTTCTTTCGTTTCCTTGAGACAACTGACGCGGCACCGGTATTCTTGATGATATCGCAGCCAATCGTTCCTTTCGTTCTTGCAAACTCTCAACGTTGTTACTCGTTACTTGTTGAGGCTGTTGAGATTGACCCTTCTCACGAAAAATTCGCCTCTCTCTGGCTCGACTTCTACGTTCGTTATTCGCATCGGTCCTTAAGATGCCATTGGTGTTATTGTTATTGCATCGGGTTTGATCGTTTCCAACAATACCATTATTATTATTATTATTGTTATTATTATTGTTGCTATCGTTATTATTATTATTGTCCTCGGGTCTTTCATTCTCTTCGAATCTAACCGTGAAAGGTTCGACCGGTTTGACAGGTGGTAATCTAACGTTTTCGTTTCTAACTATCTCGGTGGACTCATTAACAATCGGTGATTCCTTCTTCGGTGATCGTTGAATAAGATCGTCGTTGTCATTTGCAGAATAATATCTATTTCTCGGTCCGTATATTTTTGGAAGCTCATTATTGTTCTCCTCGGCTCTCGCTTTTCGTCTTCTAGCATCTTCTTCCAATACACGACGACTTCTGGCTTCGTTCTCTCGTCTACGCGTTTCCTTGTACCTTTGTATCCTTTGTTCTTTGGTCTCTGGTTCTGACAAAGAGATCGTCGAATCGACGGAGTCCACACTCGATCGACAAATTCCACCGCCCCATGGAAGACTGTCGTCACTACCTTCGCTACTCTCGCTACAACCCCATGTTCTCGTTACAGTTTGATCCTTCGTTGTTATTATTGCCGGTATACTACGAAATTCACCTAAATTATCCTCGTCGCTTGAATTACTGCTAGACCAACCGCGCAACTCGCTTCTCGCTCTTCTTCTAGATTCTTCGAGTATACTCGTAGAATTTTTCGAACTACTTTCTATCGGAGATTCAATCGGCCAACAACGAAGTTCGCTTCGTGAACGTCTCCTTGATTCAGTGAGACTCTCCGGAAATGGTGCTGGACTTCTTGGACAAATCGTCAGGATTTCGAGGAAGTTCAGGCATCTTCGAGCACGAAACGGAGTCTGTCTAACCAACTCTGCTGCTATCGCTTTCACCCAAGACCAGTATATCGGTTCTGTGTCGGCCTGGAAAAAGAAAAACATAAAAAAACAAGATAAATTAATATTATTACTAATGTATTCAAAGATTGAGACGGCGATCTCTTGTCTTTCAAGAAATTATATTATAAATATTTACATATCTAAATTTCATTCTTTTCAAATAAGTAGATATACCTGCTTTTAATCTCTTTATATCTCTTCTTTTAATTTTTAATTAGAAAAATGATTAAACGAATGATCAACGATAATAAATTATCGGCGAAAGGAAGAGATATTGGACGAGAGTTAGATAGATAAGAAGTATATATATATAAATAAATAAATATATATATATATATATATATATATATATATATATATATATATTTGTGAAAAACGACGGATGAATCATGACACACGATTTCGCCGTTCGACGATTCGAAAGTCGTCGCGGTTCGCTCTAACATAAAGACGACATATTCTAGAATTTACATGGGAATTTAACTTCTACGATTTTCTAGACGAAAGATATATATACCTCGGTGAAATTAATTTTGCATCCTCATACATTTTCTGTCATAAATACAGAGAAAGAGAGAGAAAGAGAGAGAGAAATAGAAAGATATATATATATATATATATATATATATATATATATATATATATATATATAGAGAGAGAGAGAGAGAGAGAGAGAGAGAGAAAGAGAGACAGAGATAGAGAGATAGAGGAAAAAATACAGTAGAGAACGGATGTGACATTTCGACCTTGCGAATGACCTTTAATTATTAAACCATTCGTTCTTTGCTTTACCTACCGGAAATGATACGTCAAGAAAAGAATGATACTCGAATGAAACGACGATCGTATCTTCTAGAAGAAAATCCGCCATCTTGTTTTTTGCCTTCAGCTATAGACTATTAACAGGACAAAGTTCTGTCTCTCTCTCTCTCTCTTTCTTTCTTTTTCTCTTTCTCTCTCTCTCTCTCTCTCTCTCTCTCTCTTTCTTTCTTCCTTTTTTATTTTATCTCTTTCAGGCAATCACGTAAAAGAAAAAATATCTTATATATTGCAAAGGATCAAGGATCTCGTTGAGCTGCCAGTCATCCTCGACTACGAGATCGTCTACGTCCTTGGATCGACTAAAGGAAAACGAGCGAAGTAAGGATCTCCTTAGGCGGTGAACGAAGATGGTGGGACTCCTTGACAATGGTGGGTCATGGGAGAGTGGCGAGCTATACTCCCACGCGTCCGTTTACCACTATCCAGATCAGCTATACAACCGATTTCGACCTTGCCTACTGACCTTATTTAAATATTTCTACAGTATCGCATATATTTCAAATTAAATTACGTGCGATTCTCAATAATTCTTGAAATCTACATATTGTTTATTAAATTCATTAAAAGAAAAGATTAACAATTTTTTTAAATCTTCTCTACGTCAATTATCGATTTGATTGTGATGTTAAAAAAGAATTTCTTTGATATGTAAGGAACTGTAAAAAACTCTTTTTCATTATCTACAAAGTCTTTAAAGAGAAAAAGAAAGATATATATATATATATATATATATATATATATATATATATATATCTTTCAGACAGACAGACAGACAGAGAGACAGAAAGAGAAAAAGAGAAAGAGAGAGAGAGAGAGAGAGAGAGAGAGAGAGAGAGAGAGAGAGAAATTTGGTCGATCGATCGAAAGTTCGAAATCTGCGAAACAAGATAGAGATGTCTGCTATGCAAAACATGGGAAGAAGAGAAAGTCAAGTTGGACAAATCAGAAATTTGGAAGCGGTATTAAACTTTGTAGATAGAACTAAACGTTTTGTAGATAGAACAAGGCTTTTCACAAGGTAAGTTGTATAATGAGTTAGAAATCGAATGGGCGACGTTGCCAGCCCATAATTAGAAGTTGCAGCGTTTAGTGAAACGGGAACCTAGAGTCCGTCGGCCACGAGAAAGTGTTTACAGTCGAGGAAACGGATCGTGCCGGAGATAAAGGCCGTTTACATCGCGCTCTGCATTGAATTATCTCCTTCCCTTTCTATCTTTCCCCTTTCATTCTCTCTCTCTCCTCTCTCTCTCTCTCTCTCTCTCTCTCTCTCTCTCTCTTTCTTTCTCTCTGTGTCTCTCTCCATCTCAATCTTACAAGACCATTTTCAATTTCAAAGTTCGAGCCAACTTCAGAAACTTTACTTGAAAGAATTTATTGTTCTTTTCGTGTTTCAGGGGCGCGCGTATGTGAGAGCGTGTCTGAGTGCTTGTGTATGTGTGTATGTATGTTTTTTTCTTCTTTTTACCCAAAACGTAGCAAGCGAATGCCCCTGAGAGTTGCTCAGAGTAAATCCAAGGGCTAGGGCATGAGGCTGACAAAGACTGGGTGCCGCTTGACGAAGGTTCAATGCCCTTAGGGGTAACTTCATTGAAGTACCCTCGACCCACAACCATCCCATCCTGATTAAGACGGTCCTTCTCTCGGCCAGGTTTTCGACGTAGAGCTCCCCTGTAACACAAAATTAAGGGACTAATGAGATTCGATCGGATACAAGCTAAGGAGATTAACATTAAATCCTTACGAATTTATATCTGTCCTTGTTGGTTAGAAATGAATGAGAGAGTGAGACAGAGAGAGAGAGAGAGAGCTATTTCGGAGGGAAATCAAATTAACATTATTATCTCGAATGAAACCATCTTGATTTTAATAGAGGATATCTAATTAATTCTTAATAATATCACAACAAGTATTTATAAAGATACATAATTCTAATTAAAAGGAAACATCCTCTATGTAGTAAGTTCGAATGAATCCCAGCCTCATTTCAATAGAGGATATCTAATTAATTCGTAATGGTATCACAACAAGTACTTATAAATATATATATATACATAATTCTAATTAAAACGATCCTCTATAAAGTAAGTTCTATACTATCGTATCTCCTTCCTTTCTCTTCTCCATCGTGGTCCAGTACGGAAGGATATTTTAAACGAACCGTTCATATGATTTGTTACGAGCGGAAACAAGCGAGAGTTGCAGAACGGACGCTGATTCACTCCGATGCACGAGTTTTCTTCGTTCATCTCTCTCTCTCTCTCTCTCTCTCTCTCTCTTTCTCTCTCTCTCTCTTTTGCTTCATCGAACAAGCGAGAAGATGATGATGAGAGAGAAAGAAAGAGAGGACATATATATGTATAAGGTCAACGAATCGAGAGATTGACGTCATTCTATCAAAAGGCGTGGGAGTGAACGTACAAAAGGCAACGAAGCGAATGAGATACATGTTGTTATAATAATATTATTTCCCTTTCGTTCATTTCGACGTATATATATATATATATATATATATATATATATATATATATATATATATACGTATATGACACATATATTTGTGATACATATATGTGTGTATATATATACACATATATGTATTTATGCATATATGGAAGTATGAACAGAAGCTTGAATACATATTATTTTTTTTTGTATGTATATATACATTTTTATTTAAATTTATACAAAATGTGTATGTACTGATATATATATATATATATATATATATATATATATAAACATGCATGTATATATTTAGATATGTATTCATATAAATTTGTCTTAGGGGTCTGTTAAAGGAACATCTTCGATAATGGCCACTAAAATTCTCTTTCTCTTTACTCGATTCCTATTTTCGTGTCTTTCTTAAGGTAAAAATAGAACGGCGTTTCGACTCTTCTTCGTTTATGTAGACGGACAAGATCGTTGTTCTTTTCTCTTTTCTCTTTTCTCTTTATGGTGTACCATGCGAAGAGAGGAGGAGTCCTTAAGCCTCGACAATTTCCTCGTTTGATAAAGTAACCGATCTAATCTCTCCCGCTGAGATACGCCATTCCGGTTAAATTATACCAGAAGAGAAGAGAACCAGTTAGATTAGGGCCTCGCCTCTCTTCGTAAGAAAGCATCTATATTTTCGATATTTTATTTTCTTCATCTCCATCTCTTTCTCTCTCTCTCTCTTTCTTTCTTTCTTTCTTTCTTTCTTTCTTTCTTTCTTTGTAATGAAAAGAGTGAATAAACACACGAATCGATCTCCTACATTTCAGTCCTCTTTATTTTTCTTCGATAAATGTTTGTCTAGTTTATCGAGATGAAAGAAATCGAAACTGCAGTAGACATTTTGATAAATGTAAGATCGAAGATAAAAGTCCAATCATCAAGAGAGAAAGAGAGAGAGAGAGAGAGAGAGAGAGAGAGAAAGAAAGAGAAAGAGATAGGATATATCTCATCTAACAAGCGAGACGAGTTACGCGACGGTATTGAACTGATCGGACGAGATTAAACCGAGACCTACTTCGACGTCTCACTTTTCCGTGCACCATAGATCGCTTTTCAGTTTCTTCGATTATCGCTACTAGTTCGAACCTATGATATATATTCCTCGTGTGATTTAACTCCAATCGATCCTAGATGAGTAATTGGTTTTACTCTCGAGATGGAATTTATTAAAAGTGATTAGAAATGTCTTATCGTGAAAAAAATATATATCATCATTGTTTAAAAATTTTAATTAATTTCGTTTTCATTAGAAAATTTTTTTGTTTTTGTTAATTTTATATAATTCGGTGAATATGTTAAAATTTTGATTTTTGCACAAACGATCGCCTTTAGACAGATTTGAATTTATCAAGAATCTTTACTTAACGTGGGATAAAACGGATGATACTTATCGAAAAGGGTGTAAATGTGAACGTTGAGATTTTTGAAATTTTTCTCGACGATAAGAAACATACCGGACGGAAAATGCATAAGAGAATATCTAAAAGGTCCTTCACCTGCATTCTTGAAGTCACGTACGCACATAGGTGACGAGGTCATATGAATTCTCTTCTGTTCCTGTTCCTACGACCTATGACACTGGTCAATCTGACGCAAGGTGTTTAACGTATAATGACTGTATGGGAAAAACAAATTATAATTACTTCATATTTATACAAAGTTCTTTTTCTTTACTTTTCTTTTTTTATTTATAATTAAATACACATTACATAGTTCGCAAAACACGTACGAATTTAACATTTACTGATCGTATTAAATTTAAATCAGATTCAGAATATGCATCTGCATTTATGTCTGATGATTCTTCATATTGTGATTTCTCTATTATCAAATAATCTTTTGTGTCTTTGTTATATAATCTTCTTTGATTGTTACAACTACGAGATTTCTGTTCAATCTTATTAATTTTCTTTTATCTTTCGTTTTTTTCGAGATCCATAGACATTTAAGAAACGATACAGATTTATTAGATATCGATATGTGAAAGTATTTTTTTTTGTCAAAATGTTACTAAAATCATCGATAAGGCCCAATGTGCGCGGCGATCATAATTAGGCCCGTTACAGGATTACGGAGTAAATCTGTCAATAATGAATAGCGATTTTGCTATTTTCATTGTATATCTTTTTTATTTTGGCACAATTTTGGGAAAATAAATTTGACATTAACGCAAAGTTTAACATGATTTAGAACTAGACTCCGTTCAATGAAACGAGTCGGTAGAAATAAACAAAAAATTGACATATAAACATAATAAACATGACAGATGCGATGGACATCAGCTATTGGTTGTTAAACGATAGTCAATTGTAAAATTTAGGAGCGAAAATGAATCATTATTTGTTAGTTTCAATTTCTCTTGGTTTATAAAATGAATGACGGATTGTTGAAGTAAGAGAGGTCTGAAAGTTGTAAATACGCTCTTGTCTCGATCATGCGTGTTTGTTTATTTCTACTGACTCGACTCGTTGAACGGAGTATAGTATATGAAAAATCATGGAAATATTTTTTGGTAATCTTTTCAAAAGTCAATTAAATTCTTATATAAAAACCTAAGAAAATTTCTTATTATTTCATTAAAATTACTCACCAATTTGAAAGGTAGCACAATATTATAAATTCAACTTATAAAAATCAAATTAAAGAAATGAATGTTTCGCCTATGGAAAATGTTTGAAAAAATTCATCAATTTTCCCATTAAATACTTTATGTTTTAATTTTAACAATGGATTTTAATATATTCAACAAAATTTATAAATAACATTACAAATTATATTTCACAATTTAAGATTTTTTTTATATCTTACGTTGGAAACTTTTGATTTTTATCGATTGAACGATAAATAGAATGTACCGTTTTGATCTCTGATGACATTATTCTCTAAGAAATCGATCATTTTTTCGAACGATTAATATATTTAAAACATATGATCTTTTTTAACTTTACTTTTTGTATTCATTTAAAGAATAAAATATTCATTTCGATTAAGAAAAATCTCATATATCATATCAATAATGAATTTAATATTTTCGATTAGACAATCAAGTATTATTAGAACGGCAATCTATAATATTTTTAACGGGATATCAAGTACCTAAACGAGTACTATTACTAGAAGTTATCCATGTCTGAACGACGTCTGACAAGCTTAACAGTTGTATTAGCAATCACACGACGGCGTTATCAGTGCGGTCAAGGAAGCTTCTCTTTCCTCCTCTCTTATTTTTTTCTCTTTTCTTTTCTTTTTGCACTTATTATAGTTATCTTTCAAAGCGTCGATTACGACGAAACTATGAATTTTTGTCGTTATCTATCGAGAGTATAACCTCTTAATATACGAGTGTTCTCTTTTTTACTTTTAGTTTTTTATTTTTCTTTTTGTCTTTTTTTTTCTTTTTCTTTTTCTTCTACTTCTTTTTTTTCCTTAATTATAGAAACGAACAAAAAGGACTGATAATATATATTATATACTTTTTTCTTTTTTTCTTCCAATTTTTCTCAATCAACAAATAAATAAATAAATAAATAAATAGGATCAAGAAAGTTTACGAGATAAGTCAGAACTCATAAAACAAAGAGTATTCATCATCGAAAAGTAGTGTGAAAGGTAATTATAGATGGCGATTCATATATATTTAAGATTGTAGTTCTCGACGTTATTAGTAGCATGCACAACTAGCTAATAGTATTGGTTCTCTGATAATAATTATATTCGTGCTATGTGGAACGACGTCGTTTTAATTTCCGGATTCGTTTCGCGGAAATAACTAAGTGTATATGCATGTTCATGTGTGCACGTGTGTGTTCGTGTGTACGAACGTGTGTCTCCCTCTTTTTCTGTGTATGTATGCGTGTAGTAATAATAGTAATAGTAGTAAGTACTTAATCTTTCTTTCTTTCTATGTCTTTTTTTTTTCTTTTTTTTCGTTTCTTTTTGTTTTAAAGTAACCGAGAATGCAACTTGCGAAATCCGCGGGTGTGACGGCCACCATGGTAGATTCTAAAAGCTCTTGCGATCTAGTTATTAACCACCGATGGCCTCTCTCTCTCTCTCTCTCTCTCTCTCTCTCTCTCACTCTCTTTCCCTCTGTATGTCTTTGTGGCGAGCGTTAAATACATCCGACACCATTTCTAATAGTCATAAGAAAGTCATAAAGGCCGTACCAGAGAGAATCGAGTGATAAATAAAACCTAGGAGTGTTCTTGATTTCTCGAACTGTGATTTACTTTGAATTTGCATTCTTGATATGTGTTAATTATGTAAAAACATATTATATCGAATATTAATATAAATAATCTAATATTAATAATAATGATTAATTATAATTACAATAGAATATTATTAATAATAATTAAATATAATTAATATCGTATATTAATAATAATAGATAAATATAATTAATGTAGAATATTAATAATAATATATTAATATAATAACATAACAAATATTAATAATAATAATTAATAATAATAATAATAATGATATAATACGTGAAGATGAATAAATTGTTTGCTCGAAGATAAATATTGGAGATGAAATATTATATTTATATGATAATTCTTGTAATATTTTTTTCCTTTCTTTCTTTCGAGAAATTAATTTTAATAACGAATTGTCTTTCTTCGAAATGAGTCAAAAATTCGACGAATCCAATGTTAAATATCCATTAACAAACCATTTCACGTCCTTTAATGATTATCAGCTAGTAAATCACCAATCAACGTTTTTTATTGGTCTGACTCATTAGGTTCAAGGTCATTTTTTTCTTTCATAAGAATAAGCGTTAATCCTAACGTGAAAATCTCTTTCCGTGAATGGGTGGAGGATGATGAACGTGAATCATGCTTCGAGTTAATGTTACTTCTACGAGTATCACGGCATCAATTACAACTATTACGTGACTCGATTGTATTATATCGAACGTAATTCGAATAATAATTAACTCATACGTTTCTATTTATTTTTTTTTTACGATAACCAAAAGGAAAAAAAAAATATATATATATATATACTATTATATTCTCTAGTGGATTTAATCATCAAGAGGCCTGAGATGTTACAAATTTCTGAAAAAATTAAAAATCGATTATGCACACACGCATACACACATTCTCGCTTCAACTGTTGATGCAAATGACAAGATATAATATCGTCTAAACTCGATTATAGTCACAAATATAGAAATAAAAATTATATACCAACCTTACCGAATATTAAATTAAATTTATTTTATAAAAATATAAATTTATATTGTGTACAAATAGGAAATATGTACAAATTAAGCACGATATTAATTTATATAAATATAAGTTAATATTTATATTATATAAATATATTGTAAATTAATATTAGACAAATAATTTATATAAATATAAATTAAATTAATGTGTGGTAGCCTTTATTTTACATGACCTGAGACGACCATACTATCACATACACACACACACATATTTTTTTTCACTTATATTTTTATATTAATAATTTAATATTAATTTTTATATCAAATATAGTCTCTTTTATTGAAAATGAGAAAATTGTTATAAACGTTTCAAATAATTTTCTAGTTTATTAGAAACTTCCCCTTTTATCTACATTTTTTTCTAACGTTTTCCAGTCGAACAATTTCGTTCACGTGAAATTTATTTCGAAAAGAAAAGTGTCTACGGGTGGATGGCTCTTCCCCTTCGATCTTTGACGGCGAAAGATGCAAGATTTAAAGTCAAAAGGAATAGGTAAGAGTTTTCGTAGGCTGGCTCTCATGATCCATTAAATCATCCGAAAGGACGAAAAACCGTCGGTGGAGGCCAAGTTCTACGTGTTGTACGTGTGGACGCACCATAAATAAACCGAGTGTCGTTGGGAGGCCCGCATATCCTGCTGTTTTTAAAAAGTTCCGCTTAAAGAGAGACAGAGAGGGAGAGAGAGAAAGAGAAAGAGAGAAAGAAAGAAAAAAGAGAGAAAGATAAAGAAAGAGAGAGTAAGTTGAGGCACCTAAACGCATGCAGTCGCATATTCGTCGGGCATATCGGGGCGTGTTTATGAAGCATACCAAACCGGAAGCACGTTTCTTTTCTAAGCATCAAAATTCAAATTGATATTTTCGTTAAATATTTGTTTAATCGCGAAAGAAAAAAAAAAAAAGAGAAGAACGTCTGAAAATTCAAACGATTTATTTATTTATTGATTCTCTTTTTTTTCCTTTGTTTTTCTCTTTTTCTTCTTCTTGTATTCGTGACATTATTTTTTTTTAGTATTTTCTTAATCTCATGGGAGCCATCGAAAATTAATTGTTTCTTAGATTTGAGAGGAAAGTATAAAAAAAAAAAAAAAAAAAAAAAAAAAGAGAAAGAAAAAAAAATTTTAAAAAAGGGAAAGAAGAAAAAATGAAAAAAGGGGGAAAAAAATAAAGTCGTTGGAAATTGAAAATAAAATTCCCATACGCACATATATCGAAGAAAACAATGCGAGCGAAGAACAATGACTTGTCGCATCACGGAAACTCTTTTCACTAAGTCTTGTCTCCCACAATCAGACCCTTCTTCCTATGGGAAAATTATCCGAGCCCGATGCTCGAACACAATCGATGGCTATTAGTCGACGCCATTAGATACATTTTCGTAAAAGTCTTTGGAAACGAATTTTCAATGGTGATCTCTTGCGAGACTATTTAACGTCCTCGTCCTTCCGTAATTACCGCGTTTTATCTCGACAAGCGTGCGTACTGGATTGCGTCGTTATCATCGGTTATGTACTTCGTAAAGTTGTTGCGATAAGATAACGCGATTAAAGCAAATTACGTAGATAAAAGATTGTCAAAGGAAAAAGGTAACCCGAAAAGATTCAAATCTTCTTTACGATCGTTCTACGAAGGTTTATTGCTTTTTGCTTTTTCTTTTTCTTTTTTTTTTTTTTAATTATTTTTTTCTTTTCTTATTTTTTCTTTCCTTTTTTTTTTTTAATCTCATCGAAAGAAAGCAAATGATTTAATAATGAATAGTTTATTCGATCTGAGAAACGAGAGAATATCAATATGCATACATATTTACAATGTGAACGCAGCTTTAACAGTTTCCCTCACGACGGTTTTTATTATCTCTCCCTTATGGTTGGCCCACACCGAGCAAAAACAGCACCAGAAGCGGCAGCACGTTTCACTCAGGAAACCGTTTATTTCCTCAGATCCCGTTGATAAAGACCGTAAGTACGTTGCACATCTAACGGGTGACGCTCGATTTTTTCTTTCTTTTTTTCTTTTTTTTTTTTTTTTTTTTTTTCTTTTTGGACGTATAGTAATACCTACCTACTTACAAATCTTTCCTCTTCTTTTTGTTACTTTTTTTCTGTGATCTTTCCCGAATGGAAATTTCTATAAGATCTCGAAAATAATCTAGATAAAAAAGATAGAGAAGAAAGAAGTTTTTGCAATTCGACGAAAAAAAAAATATACTCACATGTTTGAATTATCATAGAGGAAAAGGATAAATAATCATTTAGCAATGAACAAAATGACGTTCGTTTCCTAAACAGTCGATAGATTTCTATGAAAAAAGATAGCCGGTTGAAGGTTATGCGCGTTATCGATTCAGGAAGGTCGAACTACAAGATAGACAAGAGCGAGAGGGAGAAAAAAAGAGAGAGAGAGAGAGAGAAAAAAAGAGATAAAAACTCGCTCGTTCTTCGTTGTCTTTCTCTCTCGAAGGTATTCCTTTACATCACGTACCGTTGCCTCGGTCAACACACGCTAAAATCCCGTTTAACAGTCGTCCATTTTTCACCTCGCTCCTTCACGCTCCTCTGCCTCCTGTCAGTCCTCTCGCGTCATCCTGACCAAACAGGACCCCGCCCCGAACGTTCGTTCTCTCTACGTTTCTGGCTACGTGCGTATGCGCATGCTTCTCTTCTTCCCTGTCTCTATTTCTCTCTCTCTCTCTCTCTCTCTCTCCCTCTCTCTCTCTCTCTTTGTCATTCTCTAACTAAGGAAGGAGGATATCTATCCTGGAAAGAATCATGAATTATTTATTCACGAGAGCTCATCAGGATGAACACCCTCGATCCTCGTGAATATCTTCGATTTTCCACGCAGCCTGCCAGCAACACGTTACGTGCTATTGCTATTGCTATTGCTGTTCCTGCTATTGGGTTAGACCCTTTTTTTTCTTTCTTCCTTTTTTTCTTTCTTTTTTTCCCTTTTTTTTTCTTTTTTTTTTCTATACCTATCTTCCTTCCTTCCTTCCTTTTTTCTTTCTTCCTCTCACGAAATCCTTCGCAAGTTTTAAGGATCAGGATGTTTGAATGTCACGGTTGAAGATGATAGAGAAAAAAGTATATATATATTAAAAAAAAAAAAAAAAAAACGGACAAAAAAGAGTTTCAATCGCAAAACGTGCCAGGTATGTATATATAAACGTGTCCGCGCGAGCGCGAGCACGTGCGCATGCATACTTCCTACAGATATCGTTTGTCGAGCCAAGATCGAGTTTGTTCGCAGTATGTAAGTATGTATGTATATAGATATCCTCGCTCGAAAGCTTTTTAATTATTCATGATTATGCTCGACGAGTGTGTTATAGAAAGTGACGTCTTACGTATGTATGTACCACGAACGACGAAATGTACTGAAGCTTCTCGATGAACTTTCAGATCTTTTTTTTTTGTTTATTTGTTCTCTTTTTCTTATTCTTCTTCTTCTAATTCTTTTTTTTTTCTTTTTTTTTTTTATTACTGTCGCCTTTAAGATTATTACCCATAGGATTAATTTTCCGCAAGTTCCCGGACAATAATGATTTTATCGCATTGATCGATCGCGTTTAAGAGTTGATATACGCGGAAGGAAGCCACGGGGGAAAAAAAGAAAGAAAAGAAAAGAAAAAAAAAAGAAAAAGACATGTTTGACGACGGTGAAACGCGATGTGAAAGTGACAAAGGCGCGTGCGTGAACGCGCTGGACCAAGGAGACTTGTCGCGAGACCGGAAGCGTTCCCCGGAGCTACTGGAAAACACCGGAAGATGAGGAATGAGATACAAGTGTATTTCTTCGAAATCTTTTAAACGGAACGATTAAATATGTTTTGCCACGAAAAAATAAACGTATTTATTGTAACATTTTAATAAAAAGAAAATAAATAAAGTTCGATATTATTTTTTCAACATGACGATTGACACATGTCCATAATGCAATCGAAAAAAAAAGAAAAGATAAAAAAATAAAAAAAATTTGGCTTAAAAGATAAAATTATATAATATTAAATTTGTAATTAGCGTGACCAGCACTAGTATTTTCATAATGCAATTTTTATTCATCTTTGGAAAAAAAAAAGAAAAAAAGAAAAGAAAGAAATTATGTAATATTATATTTATAACTAGCATGATTACGTTATACTTTCATAATACAATTTGTGTTCGTGTTTATAAAAAAAAAAATTATATAATATTGAATTTCTAACTGGCATGACTACACACACTATCTAATTTCCATAATGCCATTTCTGTTAATGTTTAAAAGGAAAAAAAAATTGTATAATAATAAATTTATAACTAGTACGGCTAGATACTATACTAACAATAAGTATGATTTTAATTTCGTCAAACATTAATCTTTGTTTATTATTTAAGAATATAATTCATGATTAAAAAAAAAAAAGAATAATATGAAACTTATAATGTAAATTATAATACTATAATAACTTAAATTTAACAAACATTGATATTTAGATAGTACAATTAATTTCATTTCAATTTTCATTAAAAAAACAAAAAAAAAAAGATGAAATAAGGTATATGTGTATCATAACGTGAAAGTTATATCCTGTATAAAATTACAAAAGAGTTGAAATAATAATCATTTTGAATACAAATTTAAATGTTAAATTATAAGAAAAAATGTAATTTCGCTAAAACTGTGAGAATTCTATCGACATTGTAAAACTTGTTGGATCTTTCATTATCTCATCAGCCGAAACAAACCGTTCGTTAGTGATAATTACACTTGCTTGAAAACCGTTAGACAGACGTAGTACACGAGGGAGCGTTTTTGTATCGTTTTACCCCGTTGAAACGGCACAATGTTGCAAGACTCGCACGAAACTCGTTATCGACGTTGTTGACCTCGTTCGACGTGAACGTTAAAGAATACATATCTTTCAAACGTAACGCGATAGAATCATTTTCTCCTCGATTTCGTTTCTCCCGTTTTACGAGCCATAAACGACCCCTCCTCGCAAACGTAGAATTTAAATGTTCCCTTCTGCCCTTTAAATGGCCAGCGATTTCGTCCAGTCAATCGGCAAATTTCTTGACGATCGAGATTAGTGAGAAAAGTATTTCTTTCTCTCTCTCTCTCTCTCTCTCTCTCTCTCTCTCTCTCTCTCTCTCTCTCTCTCTCTCTCTTTTAATATTCCTTTGTGATGGAAGGGAATGGAAATAAAAAAAAGAGGAATAAAAAAAAAAAAGAGAAAGAAAAATGAAAAGGTAAAGGTAAAAGGTCTTTTTCCATGGGATCGATCGTTTGGAAAAGGTCAAAGGCACTCGTAGACACCTGGTAGATATGCTCTTGCTTTGGAATTAAAGTGGGTCAGTAGAGTCACCATCTGTATTGTCGAAATTAATGGAAAAAAATTTGATAAAGGTAGAGTTCTTTTTCTTTTTTCTCTTTTTTCTATGTTTTTTTTTTCTCTATCACTGTTTCGTCCAACCGAAGTCAATTAAAATTCAATACGATTTGTTCGATTGCGGTAGATCGTGCTAAATGACACGTTAAAATTATTTCTCCATGAATCATTAACAGGTAAAAGAAAAAAAGAGAGAGAGAGAGAGAGAGAGAGAGAAGAAGAAAAAACACACATGCACGCTCACGCACACAAAGTTACAAAGTCATACCAAATAATGTGAATTCATAAAAGTAAGATATGCAAAAAAAGGAGGGGGAGAAGGGTTAAGGAATAATCCAGCCGACGATGATAGAGAGAAAGAGAAAGAGAGAGAGAGAGAGAGAGAGAGGGAGAGAGAGAGAGAGAAAGAGAAAGACAGATAAACTACAGGCATCCCCCTTTTTCTCGTGGTCATCAATCTTCTCATGTAAATCGAGCATTCGTCTTCGAGCAAGTCATTTATTATTATCTCGCTTTGGATCCTTCTACAGTCCCTCTCTCTCTCTCTCTCTCTCTACCTCTCTCTCTCTCTCTCTCTCTCTCTCTTTTTCTCTTTCTGACTCACATACTTTGGCACCCCTCGTACGAATAAACGACAAGCATTGTGCAGACGTGTTCTATCAGAGCCAAAGCTTGCCATCACACGTGAGCCCGTTACTCTACGCATATGACTTTTTGTGTATTCTGCGTGAGACACCTTGCAAAGAGAAAGAGACAAAGATAGAGAGAGAGAGAACCGTTTCCTCGAGGAAGTCTTATGAAAAAAATGATTCTTTTCTTCTCTTTTCTTTTCCTTCCTTTTTTCTTTTTCATTCTTTTTTCTTTTTCTTATTTTTTTCTTTCCCCTTATTTCAAAGATACGATTATTTATATTCTTATTCACCGTTCACCGTGAATATTATCAAGAAAGTCTCCTCTTATCCATTTGACTAGAATTGCCGGTGGCTATGAGAGATGGAAGTTCGAAGAAAGGCGAGAAGATGAACGGTGAGATAGATAGATAGATACATAGATAGATAGAGAGAAAAAAAGAGAGAGGGAGAGAGAGAGAGAGAGAGAGAGAAAGAGAGAGAGTAGGGAGAGGAACAGAGAAAGCATTCATGTAGATACTCTCTCGTTACACGTGTTTCCTCAAGCGTTTCTCGAATACTCGAGCGCTTAATTGAACGAAACGAAATCTCTCATCTCGAAGTGAGAACTTGCGAACGGATAAACATCGAGTTTTCCGTGGGAAAATCTAATTGCTCGATGAAAACTTTTCGATATGAATGAGATCTCTCTCTCTCTCTCTCTCTCTCTCTCTTTCTCTCTCTCCTAAGAGTGTTCTTATTACTTCTACGTAATAAGAATACGTATGTCCAAGTACGTGTACATATAAAAATGAAATTGACTCTCGATTGATGAACATTCGATGACTTGCCAGAAAGATCAAATTAGCTTTCACGAAAGAAGATCAAAATAGTGACATTATTGTATATTATATATAAAACGTTGAAACGGGGAAATCTATAGAAATTCGTTCGAAAGTGAGAGCGTGTCACATCGAATAACGTTCCTCTCTCTCTCTCTCTCTCTCTCTCTTCGTTTTCTATTAAAACGTTTCTGACAAATCGATCAACGATGACTCGTAGAGCTTTGTTTAAAAAAAAATCGAATAGGGATCTTTGTTGTAGAAAAATTTGTTGCGATTTTGATAATAGCTAAATGCACGGCGTTAAGGCAAAGAAACATCTACTTTCTGAGGGTAAGAAAATAAAGAGAAAAAGAAAAGGAGAGAGAGAGAGAGAGAGAAAGAGAGAGACAGAGAAAGAGAAAGAAATAGAAAAGGAAGAAGGATCTTCAACGGTCGACAAAAAGAGATTTTTATCCCCTCCTCTTTCTTCTCTCTCTCTTTCTCTCTCAAAAAAAAAAAAAGAAAAAAGAATAAAAGATCAAAAGCGATGATCGACGATCTCGAATTCACAATAAATTTTTCCTGAAAGCTTTGAAGGATAACAATAGAAGAAAGAGACAGGCCAATAGGACAAGAGGACTATGTTTACCCTAAAAATTATCAGGATCCATAGATGATCGAGGGGTTGAATATTATTGAAAAATTGTTCGTTCTCTTCTAATATTCAATCGATATTAAACGTTCAAATCTCACCCCAATATGTTGTGTTTCTTTTTTATATTTTTCATTTTTTTCTCTTTTCTTCGTCTCTTACAATCAAGGACAACGGATTTCTGATCACTTGCAGATAACCGTTGAGATAAGAAGAATCGAAGGATATTTTTCCCTTGTTTGATAAACGACAGGATTCAAGGATAAGAACGTGTAGATTTCGTCCCGATCGATCTGATCTCAATCGATAAAACTCGAAAATAAATGCAGGTAGATATATACACATATAATACATATATATATATATATATATATATATATATATATATATATGTATACACATGTATATATACATCTTTTTCGTTTCCAAGGATTCGAAGGATTTATCGAAGAAACGAGATTGCAATTTTTTATTCTCCGGACGTTCCACGTTTCTGGAATTAATGTCTCTTCCCTGGCGAAGGTCGTACGTTCGTCGGGGATCATTAATCTTTCAATAAGAAATCCTTGGGCTTCCACCATCGTTTCTGCTTTCTAGGCGTTTACATGCTCTTATAGATTCTTGTTTTTACAAGAAATCGTTAGGGAAACGATAATCCATCTTTCTTTTTCCTTTTCGTTTGCATCGGAAATATTTACACACATATGGCAGGTTCAAGAAATGATTTTAACGTTATTATTAAATCGATTAACTTTTCTTTTTGAGTCATTTCTTTTTTTTCTTTTTTACATTTCATTTCAAACGATTATTTGCATAATATTAATTTCTTATATATATATAAATATGATATATACAACCAAAAATGATTTCAATATTATTATAAAATCAATTGACTTTATCCGGATCATATTAAGATTTTTATCAGAAATTTTTTAATAAAATACTCATCGTTCATGCAAAACAGATATCTTCTACGCAATTAGTTATAGGCGATAATATTCTTTCGTCGATTTAAAATATTACTCATTCTCGAGAAATATCGAAAATATTTTGATACATATATTACTATGCATATGGGAAGAAAAAATTAAAAAATATTCTTCGAGGAAAGAAGAAAGTCGTCTTACTAATCACTACTGGAATTATCGGGAATATTTTAATACATCCATATGGGAAAAGAAAAGAAAAAAGAAAACAGAAAATTCTCTTTGAACAAAAAAAAGAAAGTTAATTTACCGATCACCACCATCGGTTTCCCCATTATTGGTTCGATAAAAAGCATATCGGTGGTAATCGTCGAAAGGCAATTCTCTGGAGTCCACTCGAAAGAGAAGTACATATATAGTCTTTCTCTTTCTCTCTCTTTTCTCTCTCTCTCTCTCTCTCTCTTTCTCTTCTCTCTCAAGTTCGAACTGGAAGGAGGACGTTTTTCTTTCGAGCGTCGATCGATCGTGCGACCGCGACTCGATTCGTCGCTTTTTTCCCGGTTGCGCGCTTACAAAACGAGAGCGTATTATGCCCCGACGAAACAATGGAGTACAGAAGTCCCGTAGAGAACTCACGTGTGGGGCGGTTCCTGCATCCAAGGACCAGCTGGCAAACTGCCTTTGAATCCTCCGAAGAGAAAAATAGAAAACGAAAGGAAGGCAACCAAAAAAAGTGCCACCGAGTTGATTGAGAATGTACGAAGTTTTCTTCATATACAATAATAATCGAATCACGAAGAGTATTGATTGTTAGGATCGTTAAAATCGAACTAATGTATAGTTAAATATTTACTTACGACAGTTATTCGATGTTTCTTCGTTTCTTTCAAGTAACGATTATATGAAATAAATTAGAATTAATATTTTGTATTTTTATAAATTTCATCCATTATAACACATATGTCCACATTCTTGTCGTGTCTCAATAAATAAATTATATATGCATTAAATTGTATGTATTATATATGTATTGTGAAAGTTATTGTATTACTTAATAATAGTATCATAGTTATATATATATATACATATTTTAATTTTATTTCATTTTACCATCAAAATATTAATTGATATTTCATATTTAAAGTTTTTTTTTTAAATATAAATTGTAGTGGTTAATTAAAAGAGTTAAAATGAAATATATTAAATGAAATATATAAAATGAAATAAAATTAAAAATATATATATATATATATATATATATATATATAATTTCAAAGTTACATAACATTATAGAGATTCAAATGAAATTAAAGAAAGAAAAAAAATTTCGAAAGATAACAAAAAGAAACACCCGTTCTTTCGACATTGCCGAATTATCTTTTATACGAATCAAAAAACTTAATTGATTAAAAACTGATAAAACGCATTGAAACGTTCTAAATACTTTTTAATACGTATCTCCGTCTAATTCAAAGGAGCAAAAACCTTGAAAACTCTTCTTGCATCTGTCTACCGTAAAGAAAGACGACATCCGCCGTTTGTCACCTTTCAATTGTATATCTCTTCGAAGGTATACGATAGAATGAAAGAAATAAAAACATTTCCAACGTTTGGTGGTTTTCGTTTATGTTACTACGCAACAGGACATCGGAAGACATTACAAGACTATGCGGGGGTGAGTCATAGCAATTTTTCTCTTATATTTAAGAAAGTCGTAGGAAGTTCTAAAGCATACGGATTTCTTCTTATTTCACGGTTTCTTTTCTCCCCCTACCCTCCTCCTCCTTTCTTTTCTTTTCTTTTTTTTTCTTCCTTTTTTCTTTCCCCACCCTCTTTGAAACAGGAAACGTCGTCATTTGGTTGCACTAATACTATCTAGGAAGTCATTATTTCCGTTAAACTCTCTTGCTTGGTAAAACAATCCTAATTGTTTCAACCGATAATAACGATAACATAAATAATGATAATAATATACTATCCGACATAATTATTATATCGTGGGAGTCATAGGAACGTTCACAAAGAGATATTCTTTTATCGTTTCTATATTATCAAACAACAAAATGATGATAAAAGATATTCGTCATGCAATATTATCACAAAAATATCAATATACGATGTTCCGCGTCCAAAGGAGAAAAAGAATAACAAAATGGAAAGTCGGTAGATCGTCTGAACTTAAATGAAAAATAATAAAAAGAGACGATGATTATGCAAGAGGAGAACAGTTAAGTTGGCTTTAATTAAGGAAGCGGCACCTTATTATTTCCTTGGCCAAGCTCGTTTCGCTGAGCTAAAGGAACAATTAACGTCTATATTATATGCATCTATTCTCTCAAGGATCTCTCGTTTCCTCTTCGTGATGATGCATTAGATCATCGTACGAGAATTTAAAAATTTCAACGGTGTGTATATCAATATCACCGTTATCTAACATCAATAAATTAAAAAAGATATATATATTAGATATATTTTTAACCTCTAAGATTAAGAAAAAAGGGATGCAGGGGTTAGTAGAGATAACGATCTTTTTCTTTCCTTCTCTTTTCTTCTTTTCCGTTTTTTTTCTATGAACCCAAAAAACAAAAAAATCGTTTTTCTTTTTTCGGTCAAATAAGAAACTGTTGATTATTTATCTCTGTCTGTCTCTGTCTGTCACTCTCTCTCTCTCTCTCTCTCTCTCTCTCTCTCTCTCTCTCTCTCTCTCTCTCTCTCTCTCTCCTCTCTCTCTCTCTCTCCTCTCTCTCTCTCTCTCCTCTCTCCTCTCTCTCTCTCTCTCTCTCTCTCTCTCTCTCTCTCTCTCTCTCTCTCTCTCTCTCTCTCTCTCTCTCTCTCTCTCTCTCTCTCTCTCTCTCTCTCTCTCTTAGTCCCTTTAACGGTCCGTCCAACTTCTCTCCCTCTTCTGTTCTCCTTAGAGACTACCTTTCCTAGTGATAATTTGCAGTGCAAATTACCAGGAAGAAAGGAAAGGCGAGAGAATCTCTAACACGACCAGGCGACGAGGAGCTAGAAGCCTTTCGACGCGGTCATTTTCCGACCGGTAAATTTCCATACAAACAGCACGCCATTACTGCCCTGATGTTCCTTGCTGCTGTTACTGCTGCCAGTGGTACACATAAAGGAGTAGTGTGTGATGTTGCTGGAGCAAAAGGGTTAGCATTAACTGACTTTTCTGTCCTACCTTCTTTTTTACCCTTACAGATTATCCTTAATCCGAGACCAAAGGAAACAAATTTGTGCGTCGAAGTTGTAAGTAAAAGCTCAAGGAACTAATTTTCACAATTAGAAACGAAAATGATTGTGCCGGCTTTAAAGGATTAATCGTAAAAATTCATCAACGTCAAGCTATGATTAATTTCACTACGGTGAATTGAAACGAATACGAGAGAAATTAAATTTCCTTCGTGAAATGATACAAACTCTCCTTGAATCATTTTCTTTATAATTTATTTTTTCTTCTCTTTTCTCTCCTTTCTTTTTTTTTTTTTTTTCATTGTTAAGATCATGCTTATCCACGGAGTTGGAAGGAGTGCGACGAAAAAAGAATTAGGAAAGGGGATAGAAAAAAGAATAAAAGGGTGACCTTCTGTTACGATCCTTTTTTCGATTATCGCTCAGATACGATAAATCAGAGTTCCTAAAACTTGACTGTGGGTAACAACTCATTCAAAAAGGATTTAACGTTCTACGAGTCGAATTTCTTCGGGCTATCCAACGAAGACATTTTGACGTAGATAAAACCATACGTATATTATTTTCAATAGGTTTTTGAAAGATACGAAAGAATCCACATTAATGTTTCATAAATATTAAAAATGATTTGCGTTTTAGGGAGAAGGGTTGCATCATGGTTATTTACTTTTGAAAGAGAAAAATCGATAAGAGAAAGAGAGACAGAGACAGAGAGGAAGAGAGAGATAGACAAAGAGAGAGAGAAATATCGACGTTGAAGTGTCGGAACGTAACCCTTACCTACACAGAGTCCCTTCAGACATAGAACGAATCTTCTTCATGGTTAGTATAACGCGTGAGAAAAGGGTGCGAACTTTGACGCTTCCTAGCTAGTAATATTGTTGCATAATAGTAGTGGTAATAATAGTAGTAGCAGTAGCAGTAGCAGTAGCAGTAGTAGTTATAGTCGAAGGTATGTTGTGTGTATTTCGTCGGTGATTATAATTTTCCGCTGGTTCGTTATACCGAATGTGAAGGAAGATCGGAAAAGTTGAAGAGTGAGAGAGAAAGAGAGAGAGAGAGAGAAGATAGGGAAGTAAATTCTTTTCCCTTCGACTCGTCTTCCTATCCCTTTCCATCATCCACCGTTTGCCTTTTTATTGTTTTCCTTGTTCCTTCTCTGAATCTAGTTCCGTGTATCACCTCGCGCAAAAAGAGAGGCTGTATTAAGTAAACAGTGCATCGGTTTAATGGAAATCAAATTGAAGTTATGAGAGAGAGAGAGAGAGAGAGAGAGAGAGAGAATTCGCGGAAGAAACAGCACAGTTAAAAAAGACCGGTTTACCATAGCCATCAGCTACCCTTCGTTTTCTTTTTCGAATTACTGACCAAAACGCCATAGGACGGAGTGTCCCTCATTGGTTCTCTTCCCTGGGATTAAAAACTCTACGGTGAACTATGAAAGGGTTGAGCTTGTTTGCTTTTTCGAGAAAGCCAAACGCATGCTAGTGCCTTTGTCAAGAGTACCTAGTGTACAATAGCGTTTGTCAAGAATTCCATTCTTCTGCTGACCAAGTGTGGCCGAACGTGTTAGGATTGTTATTACATGAATCATTTTCGCGTGGTAACTTGTTTGGAATATACATACATAAGTAAATACATAGATCTCGAAGTATCTTCGATCATGACAATAGTATCGATCGAATTCGAATGAAATCAGATTGAAAGAAATTCTTTTGAGATATTTATGATGAAAAAGTGGCGCTACGAGACAGTGATAGAAGAAAAGAAGTAGAGAGAATGAGAGGGAGAGAGAGAGAGAGAGAGAGAGAGAGAGAGATTTTAAAACTCGATTCGTTGACGATTCAATCCGGGCACGACCCTACAAAAGCGAAACAGATCGAGATAACATTGTCGCATGATTTTTCGTTGACTAGCATTGTACCGGCATACAGCTGGTCAAAGGGTTGGTATCGCCATTACGTCGATTTTGCCCCTTGATTCTCGAAGGAGCAACCCCATTCAAGAGAAAGAGAAAGAAAAAAAAAGAAGAGATAGATATACGATATATATGGAGAAGAACGTGCTTCATAACTCTTTCCATTGAAAAATTAATTGTCCCGCACCGGTTTACCAATGCCAACTTTTTACCACCAAGTGGTAAGGTAGATTACTTACCACTCGACTTTTATTATTTAACGGGACAAAACTGGATACTTAATCATTAATAATAATCATTAAAGATAAAAATAAATTATATAAAATAAAATTGAACGAATAATACTAACAGAAACAAGTTTCTAAGTATTGTACATAAATATATATGTAAATACATATATATATATATATATATATATATATATATATATATATATATATAAATGCTTACATACATATATATATGCATACGTACGTATTTACAATTATAAACTTTATGGAAATCCAATTTTCTCCATGGGTCTCCTTGCATTTCTTTCATTCGATAACATTTTGCAGGGTAAAGAGGAAGGGACAGCAGGGGTGTAATTTGATGCGATGGTTAGGGCAATCCGTTTAGGAAATATTTAATTGACGTTGGAAGCTGTTGAATACCATGACCGTTAGAGAAACGATTTATCGCGAGAAACAACGATAGGGGATGAAGGAGGAAGTAAGAAAGTAAGCTTTCGTTCACCGTGGGCGTGTACGATACTATATATCCCCCTATTTTTTAAAAGTTACAAGGCTATACCGCATAAAAAGGTGGTTGATTTTTCGTTCGAACAAGGACTCGTCACGGTTCCGTCAAATTATATGGAATGGCGTACACTCTGTGAACAAAAAACAGGGGTTCCTATGAACCCCGCATATCGACGAGAATCGACTAAATGCATTTTCTTCCTTCCTCATGTAGGTAGATATAGGCATAAAGGTATATAGGGAAGGGTATATAACAGGAGGGAGGGCCTAAAAGAAGGACTTCGTAGTGACGCAGCAGCTGCAGACGTCTTGCCTTGCTTTCTTGCAATTATTGCACAAGGGTTATATATACGTGGTAACACTACTCCTTGGATAATGAAAGCCAGGGTGTCAGAAGAAGCACATGATTTGCCTACCATATACGTAGCTTCATACAAATTGTTTCTCCTTAGCTTTTCTTTTTCTTTTTTCTTTTTCTTTTTCCTTTTTTCTTTTTTTTCTCCATTCACTCCTCCTTTCGAAATCATTAGCTACAGCTGTTCCCCTTTCTCGATCTTCCAACAGAATTCTGCTGTCAACGCTGTTTTTCTTTTTCTTTTTCTTTTTCTTTTTCTTTTTCTTTTGAGAGAGAGAGAGAGAGAGAGAGAGAGAGAGAGAGAGAGAGAGAGAGAGAACAGAAAAAGAATCATGAATAAATGAACCTGTCGAAAGCAGTTTCTGTTCGCCTTCATTTAGCTACGAAGAAAAAAAATAAGAGAGAGAGAGAGAGAGAGAGAGAGAGAGAGAGAGAGACAAAAAAAGAAAAAAAACAGGGAGATCAATTCGAATGATTAAGAATAATTAAGAAAAAAAATATATATATATATTATTTCCCTCTGAGGAAACATCCCTCGAGATATCTCGAAGACTTTCTCACAGAATCCGTCCAGACATCCTGTCAGTTCATCATAGCTCGTGACGTCAATGTTGCTCTTGCAACGATGTAATGCAAAGCATTGATGCACGTGTGTCAAAAGAGAGAAAGAGAAAAAGAGAAAGAGAAAGAGAAAGAGAGGGGGAGAGCGGGAAAATTTTTCTACAAGACTATGAGAGAAGACCAGTTCCTGCAGCAAAGAGAAAGAGAGTGAGAAAGTGAGAAAGAGAGGGAGAGAGAGAGAGAGAGAGGGAGAAAGAGAGGCTGGTTTTCGAAAAGAAGATGTCAAGGAGGACGACGGCCATTAATTTTAATATTCGAGAAACAACGAGAAGATTGAACTCTCTCTCTCTCTCTCGCTCTCTCTCTTTCTCTCTTTTTCTTTCATAAATAATGAAAAAATATTGCCCGATAAAAATCGACCTTCGATCATTATTCGCATTTGCCAAGGCAAGACAGATAATAGCTTATCTAAAAACATGAAGGAAGGAAGAAGAGTCTTATGGATTAAGGTTGGCTAGTCTATTTATCTTTCTTTTTCCAACAACTAACATAAGTGACGATGGTTCACGACGATATAAAAGCAAGACGATAGTTCTGGGTCAACGCGATACGTATAAACCACGAATCGGAACGACTATATAATGATTTAACATACGATAGAAAAAGAAAGAGATAGATGGAGAGAAAGAGAAAGAGAGAGAGAGAAAAAAAGAGAGAGAAAGATAGATAGAAAAGACGCATTAGACTTCATAATAATGGGGATCACAGTTAAGTGGGTTGAATTCCTATCGACTCTCGATCCCGTTTGCGTCACGCTACTTCGATTATGTGATTTAACGCACGATGAAATTACCGGAATTTTTTTCATTATTACATTGTTTTTCTATTTCTGTAACCCCTTTGTAATTTTTCAATTAATTCCATTAAATTTATGACATTAGATAGAAAGCATGAATAATTATTTAGGAGAAATTATTCGTCTTTCAATGGAATAAAAACATTCTAACTTTGAGAAATGCAAAAAAAAAAAAGAAAAAAAAAAGAGAAAGAAAAGGAAAAAGAGAGACAAATTAGACAACTAACAAACCTTTCATATAATTCAATTCAGAAAATTCATTAATAGTCAATAGGAAAAATTTATTATGAGATAATTTTTATCATTGGTAAGAAAATTCCCTTCATTCAGTAAAATAAATTATACAATTTAATTTCGATTGAAAAAAAAACAACAGGTGAAAAAATTGTACTTTAGAATTACGTAAATGTAATGAAGTATTACGTTCAATAAGTAACAAGTGAACGAAGAATTAACTAACTAACTTACTAACTAACTAACTAACTAACTAACGAATAAACGAACGGAAGGAGAAAGACGGAAGAAAAAGAACGTACCAGTGGACTCATGGATCGTTCTACTTATCTTCGGCTTGTATAGCGGCGAATGGCCGCTTAGTTAACCCACAAAAAAAAGTCTACCTAGCGGTTGGATAGGAGAGCGTGCAGCCTTGCTGAAATATAACGAGCGCGCGAGTTGCATCGAAGGTGGCTGGCTCGTTATTGGAATCATTCCAGTTCTCTCTTTCTCTATATATAATATATATATGTAAGAACGTACACTAACACGTAAGTTGGTACTTAGTTACACGAGAGTAAGCGAGAGAAAAAGTGGTACCTTTTTGTCCTTTTTTCCTTCCTTCTTTTTCTTTTTCTACTTCTTTCTCTTCTCTCTCTCTCTCTCTCTCTCTTTTTCTCTCTCTCTTTTCCTCTTCTTCGTTATGTGTAACACGTCACGTGTTATGCGCTTATGCTCCCATCTTGCTAATAACATAATGCTCCATGGTAATTTAATGTCTTATTCGTAAAGTGAGTCGCTACATCGAGTTAAATTGCTCCTCGTTACCAACGAATTTAGTATTGCATGCATATGCATATGTCTATCTATCTATTTATATACATATTTTCTTTTTATTTATATATATATATATATATATATATATATATATATATATATATATATATACATGTGTGTGTACTTACGACGTTCGACATATTCTCGGCTCACGTAATTACATCGTGAAGAACGAGGACGACGAAAATCAGGTGGGATTAGAGCGAAGAACGAAGAAAATCGCTTCCTTGACGATAACGTCAACGACCACGACGACAACGGCAAAGGAAATGGAACGCATACGATACTTGTCTTTCGTCCTTGAGATAGCGTTGAGTTTGGTGAATATCGATCAAACGCAGCGATTATTGCCACTTGCTGACTCACAAGAACGCTTTGAATTAACAACGACGATAAAGATTTACACATTGTCAATTCGAATATTCTTTTAAGATAACTCCTAAAGCTTGTTCTTTTTTCTTTTTCTTTTTTTTTTTCGTTTTGAAATTCTCCAACATACATATTTCTAATCTACGATCTTACAGATATCTCAAGATTCTCCGATTTTATCATTTGTAATTCCATTTTTTCTTTTCTTTTCTTTTCTTTTTTCTTTTTTCTTTTCTTACATTCCATAATTCTTTTCGAAATAATACGACTTATATCTATCTTTCTTTTTCTCTCTTTTTCTATTCCATACACGCAAGACCCGAGTCAGCTGTTACTCTACCATTTGACTCAACCGCCATCAAAATTTATCGACTATCTCCTTTCAGGATCTTTCTTCTTTTTACTACACTGCCCTTCTTTTCCCTTCGATCCTATTCACTTCACGATTCTTGATTCCTCGAACCTTAGCCATTTCGTTTTCGATTCTCTTCACGTTCTCATAATTTCATAAAAAAAAATAAAAAAATAAAAAAATAACAATGAATATGTTTTAACGTTAACAACTTTAACATACTTATCTTATCCTCGTAACTAAATATAAAATATAATGTTTCTTGTTATTTCTTATATAAATGGGCTTAAGTTTTCTCTCTTTGTCTTTGATTTTATAAGAACGTAAAGAAAAAAAAACACCCGTTATAATCTGCCCCTTCTCTCTTTATCTATCTATCTCTCTCTTAAATAGAGAGAAAGAGAAACGAGAGACCATTTCCTGTCTACATAACGCATGCGCACACATATACACACATACATATTTACGTTATTCCCATCAGCTGTTCGACGACGCACGCTCGAGGATCCTCTTCGTATAAAATGAATTTGGACGTTCCTTCTCGAATGTATTTCTCTCTTTCTCTTTCTCTTTCTCTCTCTCCCCCTCTCCCTTCCTCTCTCTTGCTCTCTCCTTCTTACGTTCCCCCTTTATCATGTATCTCCTCTATCATTATCAACCCAATGACCTGGCATGCAAGATGTTTCCCATCTACAGAGTTAAACCAATCATCCGAGAGTACAGTCAATGAAAGAAAATTTGGTCGGAAGCTATTTTGTTCTGTGTGTATTATCATTTGAGAACGATGACCGATAATTTTTGAATGTTTTTGTACAAGATCACATCACGTGTGTCTTCTATATTCGTTCTTAATTACTCTTGCGGACTTTTTAATCGTCTTTCGTTTAGGAGACACATTGTGTACTCGTAAATGTCACTATTTTTTAGACTATATATTTACCACACATACACACACACACACACACACACACACACACACACACACATATATATATATATATATATATATATATAACGTAATATGTCGACAGATAGATATGTATATATAAAAAGAAAGGAGACGCAGAAACAAGAAAGAAAAGTTCCCGACGGGTCGTTTAATTCGTTCCAAGAGGATACTTTCTCCTTCCATCTCTTGTGATCTCGGCAACGTACCAACGAACTTTCTTCGCACTTTTTCTCCTTGGTCGACGAACAAGACGAGGGCGTCTAATTGCGCCCACTTGAGAGACTCGCAGACTCCTTGTCAAGCGTCTCTAATTAATTTGTGTATGTATATACGCAACGATGAAAGCAAGAAAGAAAGAAAGAAAGAAAGAAAGAAAGAAAGAAAGAAAGAAAGAAAGAAAGGGAGAGAGGGGGAGGGGGAGGGAGAGGGAGAGAGAGAGAGAGAGAAAGACAAGTAACGCACGTGCTCGAGAAGAACCATGTCCGGCTTTAAGTGCTAGAAAGCTTGAGAAAAAGCATAGTTGACGTGATATCTTCTCGAGGAATTCTCGAATACAAAACATTATTTCAAAAAGAAGTCCTGAAACAATAAATAATATTGCACTTAATAATCAAGGAAAAGAAAAAAGAAAATAAAGAGAAAATAAACGAAGAATTTATCAACGTTTTGTCGACTAATTAGAAATTCTAATCGTATATATACATATAGACATAGAATGTCGATTTAAAGTTTCTATAAGAGCATATGTAATTTCGAATTTACACGATCAGCTATTTTTTAATTTTTTTTTTTTTTTTTCAATTTTATTTTACTTTATCGACGGAAACTTCATTTCCATAGTTTGTCATATTTTTTTAATTATTTTATTTTTTATAATTATTGCAATATCTCGCTTATAACAGTATAATTACAATATTACTTATATTATTACCATATTTACTATTAATTTTACTATCTTTATTTACGCTAGTATATAAAATTGCTAGGTAAATAAACTAATAAACATATACATTTACTAGTAATTTTATATACTAATATATAAACAAAATTTTACAATGTGAAAATATTATTTTATTGCTTATACCAGTATAATTATACTATTACATTTTATGTATATGTATATGTATATATATATATATACACATATGTATACATATGTATATATATTAATATAAATGATACTATAACTTTTTCATTACATAATATTGTTTCGTAGATTCCGAAGAAAATTCAAGTCATAGAGAATTAATAAGTAAATTCAAAAAAAAAAAAAAAAAAAAAAAACAAAAGCAAAAACAAAAAACAAAAATAAAAAATAAAAAAGAATTAGAAAAGAAAAATCGCGTACATTCGTCGAGATAATTTTTCAAGAACACTTTCAACTCGTTAGAAAATCTATTAGATACACCTAATCGAGAATGGAGCGCTCTTCCATACGAGAGAGTCCACGGTGGATCTTGTAGATCCTGGATCGCGCTTACTTAGAGATGTCGGGCGCTCACGACTCCGACGAAACATTTTCACAACCGCTTTTCCCTCGACAAGAAGACTGGTTGCTACCTTGGTCGGTCTGCCGATTTGTCGGTCGGTCGGTCGGTCGGTCGGTCGGTCGTTTAGTCGGTCGTTCGATAGATCGTTGAATCGGAGTTGAACCCGGTTCGACGTGCTATTCTACGTGCGATTCTCTTCTGTACAATCTTCTTCTTCAGATCTTCTATCCTTTTCTTTACTGACTACCTAGAAATCCGGCTTAAAGGGGTCGCGACAAAACGATTGTCGATAGGATCGGAGAAAAAATGATGGATAAACGTTGGGAAAATGTTTGCGTGTCTCTTATCGTTTTACTGATAGCTATGTATCTATGTATATAACATAATGAGAAGAAGATGATGAAGAAGAAGAAAAAGAGAAAAGGGAAGGAGAAGAAGTTTATTGTTATGCAAGAAGAAAGTTGGGGGACAGAAGAATCAATGTTTGAAAAATAAAAATGAAAAGAAGATAAAAAAGAAAAGAATAAAGATAAATAAGAAAAATAATAACCAAAATAATGATAATAATCCAAAGACGATGAAACTTCTAGAAAGAGAGAGAGAGAGAGGGAAGGAGAGAGAGAGAGAGAAGATTCCTAAAACGAGTCAAGAATATTATGATAAATACAACAAAGTATTCGACTTGGAAAGGCTCTCGTGAACGTAAATCGATTACTTTACGAAGTTTTGCTTATTCTCATTTGAAACTCGCAAACCTAAAGTATACTTATATACATATACATATGTGTATGTATATATATATATATATATGCATCGTATAACGGATATTTTTATCTATAACTGGAACTGATAAGGAGCAACTCTTACGAGAGATAAAATTGTCCCTTGCATCCTCCTCTTCCTTCTCTCATTTCCTTCTTCGTATCACATTGACACTCGATTTTGTCAATCGAGTACATAAATACGAACAGTTACATATATATATATGAATATATATATATATATATATATATATATATGAATGTATGTTATGTATGTAGAATATCATTTATCGAGAATAGGATGTTTTAGAACCGAAGGAAGGGACGAAAACGCGTGCCCAATGTATCCGTGATTTATAGTCTTAAATGGTAAATGGCACGCGAGAAGCTCGAACGCGCTCGAATCCCAAATACGTGTAAAAGAAGACCGTCGAGCGTTTAGTGAAAGGCAGAGATCGAGTCGTTTGTGGCCGAGATTCGAATCGAGCGACAACGAACCTACCCTAAGTCACGACGACGATCGTCGACGTGCGTTTAACCTATTCGAGCGGAACACCTCGCATATATTCTACGTACACACATGTGCACGTGCGTATGTGTATATATATATATATATATATATATATATATATGTATGTGTGTGTATGTATGTATGTACATATGTGTATATGTTTATATATACATAAACAGTATATATAAATTACGATGGCCGAAGCAAAGAAGTACAACATAACACATAGTTTACGTACAAACAAACAAACATACACAGAGAGACATATGTGCAGTATACATTCATATCTTTGATAGAAATCGATAAGAGATATCTCGATCTGCTTTATCGATTACTTTTCTCGAAAACAAGACTCTCATATTGGATTTTGGAAGAAGACACGATCGACTTATAATAATAATTTCCTGATCATGAAAGGAGAATGTGATCGTGCAAGATTATTATTATTATTATTATTGCCAATCGGGATGAAAGAATTTCGTTTCGGTAATTATAATCGATTCTAGACTTTCAATCGATCACCTTCCAATTCATGGATCATTTTGATCCGTAATACTACGACTCGAGGAATTCGAATTAATTCACGATTAAATGAATGGAATTAATGTACGTAAGATGAATACTGATAGAATGGTCTAAATAATATTTCGATATGGTTATACATTTTAAATATTTTTTTAGATAATTCAAACTTTATCCTTTGTACTTGCTTACGTGTCATTTAAAGAGAAATCTTCTTCGTATGCTGACTAATACGGTGAAGATCCTCTTGCTCTAATTTTTCTTTTAATAGAAAGAGAGAGAGAGAGAGAGAGAGAGAGAGAGAAAGAGAGAGAGAGAGAGAAATTCTCTGAGGATTATTCCCTTTAAACGTGTAATACTAGCATGGGCGGTATTTCTCAGGAGGTTTCATATCAAAAGGGCTCATCTTTCCCTCTCTCTCTCTCTCTCTCTCTCTCTCTCTCTCTCTCTCTCTCTCTCTCTCTTTTTCTCTCCCGCTCTTTCTGAAGACGTTCAAAGCAAGTATACGATCAAATAGGGTAGAAGCGTATCTATATGCGCATCTTAATCCCCGGTCGTAGCTAGTTTTCATCAATGGCACTTGTGGAGCGTGGTTAATTCCACAGTATGCTTTAATTTTCTATCCTATTTACAACATCGGAATACCTTACCTAAGTATTTAAGTCTAAGGAAACTAGTAATCGACAATTAAATACGTTGGATTATCTATTATATAAATTATTATACAAATAATCGAGTTTCAATCCTTCCAAAATTCAACCTTGAATTGATTGATCGATTGATGGAGGGCAAAAACGAAAAAAAAAAAAAAAGAAAAGAAAAAAAGGCAAAAGAAAAAAAAACAGAGAGAGAAAGAGAGAGAGAGAGGGAGAGAGAACAAAAAATATAAAAAAAAATATTAAAGAGAAAAAGAAATAAATTCAATCGAGGAAGTTTCAATCGTACTATACAATCGAATCTCTACGATGAGAAATATCCATATCTCGTTTGGGATCCTCCTCTCTTCGGCAGCATCCTCGCACCTTGAAATCCAGTTTTATCGGCACTCCTCAGGCATATACATGTCGAAAGTGTGAAGCGTGTGTCACCATTTGCGTACGACGCTCGTGTGGCACGTCTGTTTCTTTCTCTCTCTATCTCTCTCTCTCTCTCTCTCTCTCTCTCTCTCTCTCTCTCTCTCTCTCTCTCTCTCTCTCTCTCTCTCTTTCTTTCGTGGGGTTCTTAAGGGGGTCCCATGAACTATTTACGGAGACGCCATGTCCCTCATACTGTCACAAAGACTTCTTTTATACTCTCTCTCCTCTCTCTCTCTCTCTCTCACACACACATTCTCTTTCTCTCTTTCTCTTTCTTTTTCTCTTTTTCTATCACTCTTGCTATTATTCGCATTCTGCGAAAAATCATCAGAGACGAAAGAGGGAAGGTAGAAAAGGACATGATGACGAATCAACGTCTTCAGAAGAAGAGAAAGAGAGAAGATAGGGAGACCGGAAAAAAAGAAACGCTCGAGATAAAACAAGGATATCTAAGCTTCGATGAGAGAGAGAGAGAGAGAGAGAGGAGGGCTTTTAAGAACACCCTTCGACCCTGGAATTGGAGCACACGCAGTAATGCTCTGAAGCAAATCTAGTATCTCCTCTCTCTCTCTCTCTCTCTCTCTCTCTCTCTCTCTCTCTCTCTCTCTCTCTGTTTCTCTCTTTCTTTCTTTCTCTTTTCTCTCCTTTTTATTTCGATACGGGAATCTTTGAAAATCATTTCACCAACTATATATCATCGTTCGTAGAAAAAAAAAAGATAAATTTGCTTCTATTACGAATTTCCGCTCGATTAGATGTCCAATATAACTCGCACTATTAGAAACGAGGAATCGAAAGTTTCATTCTCGTAAAGCGTTGTTCCAACGTGAGAAAGTCACTGATTTATTGAGAAGAGATTTAACTTCTTTTTTTTTTCTTTTACTTTCATCTTTTTCTTTTCTTTTTTTTTCCTACTCTCCTTCTTCTTCTTTTTCTTCAGAAATCGAAAATCGAAACACTTATTTTTTCTCTTATCGTTTTTCTATCGCAAAAGATTACAATTTGTTTGTATAGGTGTACTCGCGCGTGTTGTGTGTATGTTCATACGTATGTACATATTATCGCGATGAATGAAGCTGATGATAAATTATGCAAATTTAACGCGACACGTGCCTCTCCATGGTTTCTGAGTAAGAAGGTTTGTGTCGACAAGCAATAAAACGAAATCGATCGATTCGATGAAAGAGAGATTTTTAATTTTTCTACGAGTTTTATTGCTAACGTTATCGCAACGTCAATAGCTAATATATCTCGATGGATCGAATTCTTTTTTCTTCGATTCTTCGTCGTTTTGTTGCGAAACAACTTGCTCATCTCGCAAATTTTTCTTTTTTTTTTTTTCCATTATATTCTTTTCTTTCTTCTTTTTTCTTTTTTTATTTTATCCTTTTTTTTTTCTCCGTTCAACCCATCAGAACTTACAACGTTCTAGCTCAGTTGTTACAAGCATCCGTTAGAAAGTAAAGAAACCTATGGATTTCTTCTTACGAATCGTTCGTACCTCTACGATTTATGATACGCTCCTTTGGTTGCCAGCAAAAACAAGTAATCTCGTTGAGAGAACAAAATCAAGCAAACCATCCAACTAGTTTTACAAAGTACTCAGTACTCTTCTTTTACATTGAAATACCTATTGGGGAAACATTAAAATTGGAGAACATAAAATATATATAAAGATATTTATTATCCTGATGAATTATTTTTAATTTTTCTTTAAAAAAAGAAAAAAGATTTGATTAACTTTACTATGCAATTGTTGATTTATTTTCTCGTAATAAAAAATATATGATATATCGTCGATTTGTTTCCTTCGCCAAGAACTAAAGAAGAAGTTGAAGAAAAAAAAAGAAAAGAGAGAGAGAGAGAGAGAGAGAGAGAGCGAGAGAGAGAGGGAGGGAGAGAATTTGATAGAAATTTATTGTATAACGGAGTCAAAGGTGCTACCAAGTGGGAAATCTAAGGTCGATCGGAGATCACCCGTTAGAAGTGAAAGGGTTGGCTAGTATTAATCGTATCTGCGGGGTGAAAAGGCAGGTATATAGTGGCGGTAAGTAAAACCAGCACGGCTTTACCTACTAATAGGCTCAACTCACCTGCTTTCCTTTTACTGTATCTTGACCTGCGCGGTAAAACGATGGTATTTAGGTACTCCACTTTTGCTACGAAATTAAACGATTCTAATAAGATTTCTTAACGTTTATGGTCATTTGGTACATTGGTACTTCAACCGGAAATTGTCTATCTCGTGTCATTTGCTTTTTGTTAGAATCAACCATTAAAGCAAATTGGCGCGTGGGATTTGACGATAACTTTTCGAATTACCTTTGTTATCGGTATGATTCATTATTTGTGTATTCGAATAGCAGACGTTTCAAACTAAATCGTAACTCTAGAATCTAGGGAATAAAATTACTGCTTGGCAATCATCGACTGAAATATATCTTATAGAGATAATATCCGCTTAGAATTAATATAACTCGAGTGTTCACTAAGTAAATCGATCTTATGCATCTTATGTATCTAAGAAATTACATATATCCGATATAACTTAAAAAAATTAAATATAAAAGTATTTTCAAACAAATAAAAATATAGAATATATAAAATATTATTAATGGTTTTCGACAAAGATACGAAGTAATTTTTTATTGTTCTAAATACAAAATGTCGATAAATGATTATCCTATTTCTAATAGATAATAATCCTTTATCGGTTTTATTATTCATAATAAAACACAAATTTATACTTTAATCTACATTCACGCGCATATATAATACACAATGTTTTTATCATAAAGAAAAAAATTTAATCAATCTCAACAATGTCAATTAGTATAATCGATAAAATATTATGAACTATGTCAAAATTAGGAATATCATTTGTAAACAATATTACCACCGTACTGACACAAGAAAAACGTATAGTATAATTTGCAAAATTTACAAAAAAAAAAAGAAAAAATGATAAAAAAATAAAAACATAATATAAAAAAATTCTAATTTCATTGATAAACAAAAAAAAAAGAGTAAAGAAGATCTAAAAATAGTGAAAAAGTCATGATAAAAAAGAGAGTCGAGATCCCTGATTTTAAGAGAACGATTGGTAGTATCGGGATAGATGTCAGGGTTGCTATGTAAGTACTTCGATACAGAGAGTAAAAAAAAGGGAGGGGGACCAAGGATCAAGGATAAATAAGAAAAAAAAGAAAAAGAAAAAGGAAGAAAATAAAAGAAAAGAAAAATGAAAAAAAGGACGTCTCCCGACGCAAGAACCACCGCGTCGAGAGACATTTCCCGCTTGTCACCTCCACTCGTCGCCTCGTTTTCACGTCCAGCTTGCCTCCTGCCCTCCCCCTGACCGCTGGATAACCGCATAAAAGTATCCCGTTACCACGGTAGCCCAGATACCGGATTACGGAGTACGAATTGTCAATCGTGTACGACGAACGAGACGAGACTTTAAAAGGCCTTTCAAAGATTCTCATGAGAGAAAAAGAGAGAGAGAAAGAGAAAGAGAGAAAGAGAAGATAAGCGATTACGATCAAAGGATATCATCTTGAACCATTTGGAAAATCAACGGAATTTGTGAAAGGGAAGGTTCTTAAAAACATTGACGTAAGAGGGTCGGAAAACATATTCATTGAATAGTATGATATTTAAATGTCAAAGTAGCAGGATCGTCTTCTAACTAAGGGTTAAAGTACTTACACGTCACGGATAAAATAAAAGTTAAAAGAATATCGTCGAGATTAGGATCGATGATTAGAATGGACTCGATTCTAATTATACGAATCCTCTCTCTCTCTCTCTCTCTCTCTCTCTCTCTCTCTCTCTCTCTCCCTCTTTCTCTCTTTGTCTCTCCCTCTTTCTCTCTCTCTCTCTCCCTCTTTCTCTCTCTCTCTTTCTCACTCTCTCTCTCTCTCATTACTATCTCATATCAGTGATATCAGTAACAATAATAGAAAAATTCAAAGAAGAAACGAGAATAGTCGTTGTTGAGTTAGAAGTCGATAAGACTTTGTAATGTCGTAATAACTAAGATCGAATGAATCACGGGGTCGGTAATGTCAGGATCGGTAAATCTCAGTGAACGGAGAGTTTACATACAATTTTCCTTCTCTTTCTTTCTCTCATCGGCGTACCAAAATTATAGTGTGTATTATTTTTGAACTATGTTTGTGGTATCACTGAATGATTTTAAATGTTGTCTTCGTCATTTAAATATTCTAATATAATTTCTAAACTTTCTTTTTTATTTCTTAACTTTCAAATTATTAAATCATTATTATTGAATAATTTTTGTACATAATAATTGATAAAATAATAATTTAACTACATGAATTTATACTAATTAACTTAATTCAATTAATCATTTTATTGTGAATTGGTAAAATGAGTCATTTATGTTTGATATATTTTTGTTGACTCTCACATTAATGGATATATTCACGTCGTTTATATTATTTAAAATAATTTCGAAGCTCTTTTTCTTCCTTAAAATTTATTAATTAGTAATTAAGTTTTAACTATTACATGGATTAATAATAATTAATTCAATTCTATTATGGATTGATAAAACGAGTTACTTATATTTACGAGGTTACATATATTTGGATGAATTTTAAAAAAAGGCAAATTTTTATAATTTTTTGCATCTTATTTATATTATTAATAAAAAATTATTAAATTTGAGTGAGTATGTAATATGAAGAATATTTTCCAATGAAAAAATTAAAACAATCCATTATCTTCTTGTTATTGTCGATATCGAACCAAAGTCGTTTTGTACAGCTCCAACAATATCTCCTCAAAGTATTATCAAAATGAAAAAGAAAAGATAAAGTAAAGAACCAAAGAAATCAGTACTTCACGAAGGACTTATAAGATTTTCATTTAACAAAAAAAAAATGAGTGATTGAATTTCCCATGAGATTTTTGATAAAAAAATAGTTTTTTAATGATTAAAAGGTAAGAAACAGATATTATGACCTGAAAAAAAAATGAAATGAGAAATAATCGTCCACCAAATTTCATTCAAATCGATTGAATAATTTTTAAAATATCATTTTCCACAAATTTGCAAAATAAATATTTTCGAGATAACAATGTTTAAAGTTTAAGATAAATGTAATGTCGAACTCGTTAGGATCGACTTCGAACGGCTGTAACTTCATGAATTTTAAGAATTTGCCCAATGAAATTATCACATAATATTTTTCTGTAAGGATAATAATACCACTAAATAAAAAAATATTTTTCTGTAAAATAAATATTTGAAAACTTTTTAGGTGTACACAAATTCCTCAACGTTTTTAAACTAACTGGTTGGATTCTTTATAATGGTATCCCTATTATTTAAGATATAATTTTTAAATCTCTCTTTTCTACTTCTAACAACGTCTATGTTATAATTTTCATATACTTAACCATTTAATAATTTTTTCTATTTTTTTTTTTTACGGATGAACGTGTAACATATTCAAGATCGAGAAAAGGACAAGATCGACGAACTCCTTGGCATTTCGGCCTTTCGAATCCTCATTATGTCAAAGAATGTTAAGCGTTCTCCAAAGTGATATAGGTAAGTACGCGGTTCTCAGTCTCGCCATTTCTTTTTGAAATGAATATACCATGGCTATCGTATTCTATCCCGTTGCGGTTGTCAATCAGGATATCCGCGTGCGGTTAGAAATTAATTGTGCTCAGATAAAGCGAAAGTACATAGATAAAATAAAATAACAGGCGGTCGAAAGATTAGGTTAATAAACCGCAACGAGATTGAATAACAAAATTGTTATCTATGATATACGGGATACATGGACATACATGGACACTTATTACTTTAACGCATTCTTCCGAAATTCTCTTGTACCGAATCATTTAATAATACATAATCATTTCAATTACTTCGACTTATTCTTTATAAATCAAAGAGAAAGTAAAACAAACGTTATTACAATTTCACTTGAAATTAATTACTTTTTCATTTGTGACATTTCTACCTTTTCTCAACGAACAAATTATTGGCAAAATGTAATGAAAAAAGATGTCGAGAGAAAGCATGTTATATTCGTCCTCTATCTCCTTTTCTCTCTCTCTCTCTCTCTCTCTCTCTCTCTCTCTCTCTCTCTCTCTCTCTCTCTCTCTCTCTCTCTGTCTCTGTCTCTCTCGCTCGAACATCAATAAATGTACGTATACGTATATACGGTACATATACGCACGCTCCAATCGATCTCACTTGAATAGCCCGAGCGTTTCATCGATCGAATATTTGGCATATAGAATCTCATAGAAATCCAAGATATTCCTATATAAACCTTTCATCTATTAAATAAAAGACATAACTGAAAAAAGGGAAGTAAGGGAGAGAGAAGGCGGATCGAAAGAGACAAGTGAGGGATCCAAAAAAAAAAAAAGAAAAATAAGGAACGGAAACTCACCCCTTATCTTGGTTTCCTGTCGATCGAGGGGCGTTATGCGCGGGTGGTTCTGCTGTCCCGGCTTCTTCAGCAGAACACCCACCACCTGTGGCGCCATCATCATCTCCACCGCCTTTTGTTTCTTCTCACTTTACTCTATCGGCTCCTCCCTTCTTCTTCTTCCTCCTCCTCGCCTCCTCCGCCACCACCCCCACCCCCACCACCACCACCACCTCCCGAAAAACAAAAAATTACCCGTTCAGTCAATAGTCCACATTGTCTTTTAAATGCCTCCACACAATGGATAACAAAATTCAAACGAGACTGAATCACGTTTAATAATGACGAATTAATTAACACACACATACACGGGTCACGGAATCGTTGCTATGGCGCCTCTAACCTCGAAAAATTTCATACGATTTAACTCCCCCACCAAACCATCATCACCCCCTCCTCCTCCTCCTCCTTCTTTTCCTTCTTCTTCCTTTTTCTTTTTCTTCTTTCTTCGTCGAAATAGCAGAGTACACGTAAAGAGAGAGAAAAAGATAAAATAATGATGAAGGTGAAGGGGGGAAGATGACGACGTTCGTTATTGGTCGAGGCGACGGTTCGACGATCGAGAAGGCGCCGTTCAGTTTTTGCACTGTGTCTTTCCTTCGCTTTATAATATTATCGTTCTATGAGATTATTTGAAACTCGACAATAATAATATATATGTACGTATCTTCTACGTTTCGATTTCGATTATCATCATCATCATTATTATTATTGTTATTGTTGTTGTTGTTGTTGTTGTTGTTGTTATTATTATTATTATACTATTATTACGTTGTCTTCATTAGAAGACAAGAAAAAATGCATTCTCCTTCCTATATTATCAACTTCCATGAAACTAACAATAAGAGTTTAGTTCCTCGAAATTTCCTTGATCGGTCGTTTAGAAGATTTACTATTTGTTATGTTTTGGCAATGTAATCGTCCCGAGTGTGAATCCCAAGAGAGAGATAAGAAAGTCTGTGTTTCTACGGTCTTTCTCTTCCTTCGTATTTATTAATTATCTTCTTTCTTTCTATCTTTATCTCCCTCCCTCTCTCCCTCTTACTCTCTTTCTTTCTCTCTCTCTCTAGCTTCCTCTCTTCCTCGTTGAGATAGAATATATATTTTCGGTATTCAGATGCACAAGAAACGTTCGTCACTGTTTACACAGGTGATACAAATGCACTACTATTAGCTTTCTACTAACACAAACATATACATATAAACATATATATATATATATATATATATGCATGTATACTTTTATATTGTTAATTTAATAGGAGAAACGTTTAACACATCACTATCACACTCCCACCTCATGAAATAATCATGAGTCTTTGCACGAACCCCGTTGACACGTTTCGAACGTTAAATTGAAACACGAGAACCGTTTGATCGCGTGGCATCGAACAAATAATAAACAATAACATTAAACAACCAAACCGGCGCGCGTCCGCCGAACGACTGACTATGACTGACAAACGCTCGAGGCCCGGAGTGCATCGTGCCTACCCCTACCACTGCTCCTCGCAACTCCCCACTGTCTATCCCCACTATTAAACAACGTAGCTGCGCAGCTACTCTCCCTATTACCCTACGGATCGTTTACCGTGTTTACGCGCATCCCTTACCAGCCTAACGAGTAAAAAACAGAGATTCTCTTGCCTCTTTCTTTTTCTAACCTTTCTTTTTCTATTCTTTTTCTTTCTTTAATTTATTCCTTTTTTTTTTTCTTTAAAGCATTGTAATATCCATGAAATTAAATTACGTGTTTATAAGCTATTATAAAAGAGATGTGATTGTCTTACAGAAAAAACGATATTGAAGTTTTAAATATAACAAAAATGATTTTCTATTATTTGCGTGTAAGATTAAAAAAGATAATTTATGTTTACTCATTATATTCATTATCGTTATTCATTTTTTTTCTTTTGTTTTTTTTTTTTTTTATTTTTATACTAACGATCTAACGTTAGTTAATGTTATTCTGGATGAATTCTTTTTATTTTTTATACACATCATGGATTAATAAATTAATTGATACTAATAATTCTGTTTATGGTTCAGATGATTCTTGACAAATATAATTAATGGAAAAGTGAAGATTTTTTTTTTAGAGAAGTATATTTTTAGTACCGTTTACGACGACTTGCTCGTTGCCCAAAAACTAGTCAAGCTGATACGAGGAAAATGGACGAGATAAAAATGGTATTTATGGTGTGTTTCACGTTTTTCTTCTTTTGCTTCTTTCTTTTTCTCGGAAGCACTTTGTATACGAGCCAGTTAACTTACGTCAGAATCATCAATTTTTCGATTACTTCCACGTCTGGAAATCGTGATATATCATTGTACTCTCTCTCTATCTCTCTCTCTCTCTCTCTCCCTCTCTCTCTTTACCATTACATCCATTTTTATTTACCCCCAAAGCAGAAAAGTAACTCCTCTCAAATGGATGTTTACCGATATTTACACAGAAGCTGTCCGCAAGCTGGGATGCAATTTTTCCATCCGATTAATCGCCAGAACCGTTTTTCTTTTTTATCCGTCAAGCATAAATGGGTTACACCCCGTATACTTTTTTCCTTTCATACGAAAATACTTCAACGTATTGCATGTCCCTTAATAGGAATATGAGTCAATAATCGAAAATGTTTTTAGAATCTAAATATAATATTTTAACCAGGTAGATACATATATTTACATAATAAAATTATATATATATATATATATATATATATATATATCCATCATTGATTCGAAACGTTTTTCAATTCTATCGGATTCTTGATAAGTAAAAGATATTTAAACTTTAGCGTGCGATAAGATTATATAGAACCATGGTCACGGTTCTTCATAGAAACTGGTATTACTGATGTTGGTAAGCGAAGGAAACGGCGAAATCGTTCCATTAAGATGAAATACCGAGGGAACCTGTAACGGTAATAGCGTTGGTTAATAGTATTAGCGATCGTAATGGTATTAGACGGTGAACGCTTGTATGCGTTCGCATGCTGCAGGATACAGGATATACGTGATCAAGCTGTGACGTTAAATCGTTTCGAGATCTATGACGACAATGCAAAAATGAAAAAAATTCAGTGACACACTTTCACTCTCCATCTACGATTACTATATACTCGCCACGTGATTCGTATCATTGACTGCTTAAAGTGCATATAAAATAAGGAATAGAAAAATTCGAATAGTAATGTTTCCTTATTGTTGTAATAATAATGATAATAATAATAATAATAATAATAATAATAATAATAATAATAATAATAATAATAATGACGATGATGATGATGATGATGATGAAGATGATGATGATAATGATAAAAATAATAATAATGATCATGATTCGATTTCTCTTCGTTTCGATAAAATACATTTATGATATACTACATTACCCTATGTATGTTTGTGTAAGCTTGTGTATGTTTTTTATATAGGTGAAACGAGAAGAAAGTCACTAAACTTCGAGTAAAACGAATCGCATGTTTTGGGTTAAAGCAAGGAAAATTTCTAAGCAATGGCAATAAAAGTTTTGCTAGTTCCAACGACTAAATAGTCGGTACGTTTCATAGAAACATTGTGGGGTGCATTTCTTTATGTCATCCCACAGTACGGACCATTATAAACCTTCGAAAGCTGTCACGATTCTCTGTCTGTTACTTTTCTTTTTTTGCCATCATGGGATTGTGGTACGGCGACGACATATTAGCAGGACCATTCTAAACTTGAATTATAAGGGGAAAACGGAAGAAGAATATAAGATGATAGAAAGAGGAGCCTATTTTATTGCGGGGATCGGTGAATATGGGACAGGTGAAAAAATAGGATCACGCGTATGTGTGTGTGTGTGTGTGTGTGTGTGTGTGTGTATGTGTGTATCGATACCGATATCAAGCTTCCTTGTTCGAATGGTTTTTTTTTCATACTTCTATCCTTCTTTTTCTTTTTTTTTTTTTTATTTTCTTTTATAATAATGATCGAAATTATTTACCATTGAGATTAGTTGAAAAATGGACGTTGAATGATCAAAATGTAAATTTTTTGTGTGTAGAGAATTAATTCCTCCGATATAGTCACTATTTAGGTCAACCGAAATTTGTAAAAAAGATTAAGAAAAAAAAATGCTTGATCTAATCAGATTTATCCAATATCAATAAATCTTTGCGAAAGAGACGAGAAGAGTCGGTAGACTTTATTTACGATCGATCGCGCTCGAAGGTAACGTGCCATTCGGTCGAGTGCGTCCAAACGAGATATTATAAACGAACGATGCACTGATCCATGTCGAGAGAACTTGTGTATGTATTGTCGAACAATGCTCTATAGACGTCTCCAATGTCAGTAATGATAGTCGTTTAATATCAATATTCCGAAGGCGTTCAACGACGACACAGAAATGCCGAGAGTTTAAACTTGATCGAAACCTATGCGAGAATCGATACCTCGAGTATTATAACCCGAACAAAATATTATATTTCACGAATTTATATCTCTCTATCTTCGCATGAACGAACGTATGATATTTCTGTTATCTCTCTTCTGTGTATAAAATATGGATTTATTTGTCGATAAAAAAAAAAAAAAAAGAAAAAATTATAAAAATAGAAATATGTATGAAAAAGAGATAGATAGATAGATAGATACAGAGAGAAGGAGAGAGAGGGGAAAAGAGAGAGAGAGAGAGAGAGAATGGAAGATAAAATAACGAAATTTTAAAAAAAGCTTCACTTTTATCTTTCACAAGCCAGACGTAGCATAGCGCGGATGAAATGACTTTTTCGAGGTATGCAATGTGCCAGAGTTCTCCCTGTTGGAGCTCCTGAAAATATCTCGACTGAGAGGAACGAGACGCCGGGCTGATTCTCGAATGCAAAAAGACGAGTCTTTCGACCGAAATAAAATTCGCCTCTCTACCATTGGCTCTCGGGTCTCGTTGCAAAATGTAGAACGCGTTGCAACGTGAGTACCTACGATCTTCGTAAAATTATCGTCGGCCGACCTGGTAATTTTGTTTGAAGCGATAAAAAAGAAAAAAAACAAAATAAAGAGAGAGAGAGAGAGAGAGAGAGAGAGAGAAAAGAAGGGAAAAAAATGTAAAATACGGAACGAATGAATGATAAAAGAGCAAGGAAATTTACGATCGAACTTCATTTTCTGCACTTACGATGCTTTCTCCCTTCATTTAAAAAAAAATCTCTTTCTTTGATCCGACAATCCAGTAAAAGAGAGTCGCGTGAATTTTAAAAGCAATGTTTTATAATATTCGATGCGGGCCAGTTTGTTGAACGTCTCATCGGGATGGTTTCTGAGTCACGAGTTGTATTCGCTCAACGTTAGTCACGAACAATTTAATTAGAATTATCTGCCGGTTAAAAGAGGAGGAGGAAAATACGAGCGAAGAAAATGTTCGAATCGATTTATTTTTTTTCGTTTGATAGTATTCACGTTATATAGTAAAAAGATGTTGTATTGATGAATTTAACATATTTATCCAAAGAAACTTCTTCTTTAATTCTTACTTCATAATTTTGATGAAATTAAATGAAGATAAAAATTATATGGATAAAAGTTAAATAAATTTCTTTCTTTTCTTGTTTTTTTTTTTTTCAAAATTATTATAAAATTATATTTAAATTATGTCTGAAAGATATAATAAAATTATATCCAACAATATCTCTAAATTGAATCTGTAAAGTGAGATATTTAAAAAAATATAAAAAAAATTTATGTCTCGAAATTATATCTAAAATAGAAATTAATTTAACATCATATTTACTAAAATGGAGAAGACCAAAAGGTTTTCGAATACTAGAAAGTAGGTGAACAAAAAATATCTTCCAAATTCCGGAAGTTCTCTCGTAGAATGTGCGGCAAACGATAAGGGCCAATTCGAACGAACGATTTTGCGGCATGAGCCGCACGGCAAAGTGCCAGACAACTTTTACTTTCACCTTTAAGGAAACGTACGGGCTCGTTACGGCAAGCTAACTTTATGCCACGATTATAATGCGCTGATTAATTTCGAAATCTTTTATAGAACTCGCACATTTCCTTCGTTTTTCTTTTTACATGATTTCTTATTTCTGTCTTTCATTCTTTCTTTCTTTCTTTATTTTTTCTTTTTTCTTTTTTTTTCCCCCTTTAATTCAATGCGAGACGAATTTTTTTTCACGATCGATACTCGTTTTAGGAACGCACGAAAATTCTTCCAAGGTTCCATATGAAAAGTGGAATTTCATAAACGTTCTCTCCTAAACTCTTGTCCCGTCGCAAAGAAAATCCAAATTTAGACGGTTGCTTACGTGCCGTCTGTAAAACGACGTTAAGTCGTTGTTACGACCCTCGAACAATTTGCTCCATCCCCCATAAAAAACAATATTTTTAAATTAAGATACGATTAAATAGTTGCGAATTGGAAATGCAATTTAACGTTGAAACTGAAACGAATGAGATTTTCAATCGAGAAAAATTAATATTGAGATCGATCGATTATCTCTGTGATATCGATACTTTGTGATTTAATGAAAACAATTTTTGTTAAAAGCTTCCTACAAGAAATATTTTGCGGAAATGTTTACAAATATTCTATTGTTTGACGAAGACAACGAAGTTTGAAGTTTGAGAAACGCCGAGAGAAATACAACCTGTTAAAAACGTAGAGGAAACGTACATACGTAAACAACTTATCAGTGGAACTTTGTAACATCCTGCGGGATAAGAGTATCGAGGCTATCCTAAAAGGATGACAGGAAAAAGTCTTGATAAGTGAAGAGAAGCCGAGAACGATTTCTGCAAACAACTTTCGGACAAAGTGACTCAACGTTGGCGTCGACGTTACACTCGCATCGATTGGCGTCTTATGCATTTTAGGAATGCGAGAGAAAGGAGAAAGAGAAACATAGAAAGATAGATAGAAAAGAGAGAGAGAGAGAGAGAGAGAGAGATAAAAAAAAAGAGAGAGAAGGAGAGAGAGAGTTAGAAAAGAGAGAATTTTAACGTTTCCTTCCTAGTAAGCCACAAACATCATTTTACAATAATGTACATGTGTATGCACGTTTAAATGATGTACACAATCAAACGAACATGTCCGTTCGATATGACGATTACACTTATACTTGTTACTTATTGTTGATGCTTTCACTGCCATTCTATAGCCAGGAATCACGCGAGTTCAGGACGCGCACCTTTCTCAACATTTTCGTGACATAACCATGAATAATCGCATGGAAAGCAAACTCTTCACTCTTCTTTTTTATTTCTGTTTCTTTTTTTTCATTTTTCTTTTTTCTAATCTGACCGACATCCTATTTGAATAAAATCATTTTCATGTGTATTATATCTATTACTCTATAAAAAAAAAGTTTTCAATTTTCTCTTCATGATACATGTATATATAATACTTGGTTTATTTATATAATATAATATATATATATATATATATATATATATATATATATATATATATATATATTCGTTAATAATTCCAAGTGAACTTCGACATTAATAAAAAGTGACGAACATAGTGTTAATTATCGCGCGACATATCTTCATTTGTCCAATCAAGCGAAAATGATTTAAAAGACAAGTTAATGGCGTAGTTTCTCTTTCGCGAATGATGAACCCACACGTTTTATATTCGTTTCTTCCTCTGTCTGTCTGTCTCTTTCTCTCTTTCTCTCATTTTTTCTTTCTCTATCTGTCTTTTTGTATTCAATAAGAAGGAAGGTAATTTCTGTCATTGTTTACGTTGGCAAAAAATGATCAATGAATCATAAGACTGACAATCGATTTTCTAATGTATTGCTTAACGTTTGCATTTTGATAAGTTTCTAAATTTATTTAATTTTTTAAATTCAATATTTAAAACCAATCGTGCCATTTAAATGATCGGTCATTTATCAATGTTTATTAGTAATTAAATTTGTTCATTATAGTTAAATACTCGATTATTTTTTAATGAATGAAAAATATTCGTCATCGTGAATTTTTTAATCACTGTATCGAAATTTCCTACCTTATCGGCAATTTCTCTGTTCCGTAAGAAATGTCAGATATCAATATATGTTATCGACTGAACATATTATCCGGTGAATTACCATAAACTAAGAATTCTCAAGTGCTGACATCAAACCTTTAAAAGGGAAATAATCTTATCGCACGTGTTTGATAGTTAACATTTAAATTTAAATTGTTTTTAAGTTTTAACTCTCGAGTATTTAAATTAATCCGATCCTATTAAAGAAAATTTATTTCTATCTTTTAGTTCGTAAGAAAAAAAAAATAAAACAAAAAAAAAATGAAAAAAGAAAAAAGAATTATGAATAACATTTTAAATTGAATTTCAAATGGATACAGATATGATTTATTCTGAATGAAATATATATCCTGAGACGAACGAACACGTTTAGATTCTTCGATCTAACAACTATTAATACATATACACACACACACACACATACACACACACTATTGTAGCATATTGGAGAACGATATAGCCTGAATCGAAAGTAGCGCCGCAAATAATTTTCAATTTAATCTGGTTTCATGAACCATTGTGGATAACAAGAACGTGTAAATTACATCGCCTTGAGTTTTCGCCATTGGTGAAATAACGTTGGGGTTGATTAATGTCATCCCGTAAAAGGGAAACAATTCCTTTCTGCATTGTCCGATACCGACGTGCCGGCCGGCTTGAATGTGCTGGCCGGCGTGGCGATGCAATGGCGGACATTGTTACGTTATAAAAGGAAATCGATGCTCAAACAGCGGGAAGTTTCTCATCAGTCTGTTAATTAAACGTTAATAGAAAGAACAAGACGTTGGTTAGTCGACAATATGCCAAATAATACCAATTGCCTTTAAATACGAAAAAATGATAAACAATGGATATACGTAAATATATATATACATATATATATATATATATATATATATATATATATATATATATATATATCCTCTTTCTGTTTTTTTTCTTATTTTTTATTTTCCTTCTCTTATTTTCAACGTAACCTAACCCATCCAATTCAACTACGTCCTATTTTCATAATATATATTTTTCTTTTTTCTTTTCATGCATTTTCATTATGCTAATCTACGTCTCGCGGAGAAGAGCTTTTTAATTATCGGGAAGAGCATAGCAACGTCGTCGTTTTCGAGGTGTAGGACAGTTGTAAAGGTACCAAGCGATATCCGCTATATATATATATATATACATTCCGTGAAAGAAGGATCGCAAGCGTGCGTTTTATGACCGGTGCTAGTGATAGTGGGGGTAGCGCAATGCGGCTGCCCTCTCTTGCATCCCGGAGAATCCAAGCGACCAGTATGGTAGATATCCAATAAGTATTTAATTGTTTCAAATCTTTCGAAATCTTCGTCCGTTGTTAAATTGGACGTGTGTCGAAGACACGTGCGAAAAAAAAAGAAAACAAAAAAAAACAAAAAAGAAGAAAAAGAAAAAGGAAATCGAAGGAACATGTGTAATGAGAATGGAAATAGAATAGAATATATTTTTTTAACTATAATTATAATAATAATAGTAATAGTATTAGTAACAGTAATAATAATAATAATATTGGTAATGATAATAATAATAATAATAATAATAATAATAATAATAATAATAATAATAATAATAATAATAATAAGAGCAAATTCAAAATTTTTATTGTTCCTTCGTCGTTATCAAAGAATTGTTTAACCTATTAATTGTCTTTGACGAATATATTCGTCATAAAGAGATGGCTATTTATTGTTTCATGACGCGTACACTCGTCCATCCGAAAGAAAGAAAATTATCTTTTGCTATTTAAATTGATATTTTAATGAAAATTAAAAAGTATTCAGGTAAATTTAAGATATTTTAGAATATTTCAAAATGATAATGAAATACATACAAAAAAAAAAGAAAAGAGAAAAAAGAAAGAAAGAAAGAAAGAAAGAAATCCATTAGACGATAGTTATAGCAGTTATAAAGGAATTTTTTTTTTGGTTTTTATGAAAATAAATCTAATCTAACGAACAAAACAAATTTGACGTAGAGATAACAATATGTAAAACAGAGAGTTAGAAATAGAATCTTAAGAGAAAGAGAGAGAGGGAGAGAGATAAAGATGGAAACATTTTAGCATAATCACGTAAATACAATTATTAGTAATTGAAACGAAATTCCAGAAAAAGAGTTTCCCTTTCTTTATTTCTACTCGTCTCAAAAAGCTTTCGAATCAAAATCCTTTGATTATTTATTAATTCCCGTTTACACGTCCTCCTCACCTCAGATATACAGACAGACACATTCCCCCTATTTCACCCTAAACAGGCAGACAGACACACCCACATCACAAACAGGGCGGAACGGAATGGTCCTCTCTTGTCCTGTCTTGTCTTCTATTAGGCGTTCTCCCATATTATCATTAAACGAGGGGTTGAGATCTGAAATTTCACAGAATGATGTTTCAGACAAAGAACGTCATTTAGTAATCAATAACAACAAGGATTGACACTTAGACAACCTTATGTATACGCTTATCCTGGTCGATTCTTTGTAAATATAATATTTTATCGATCGTATCACGTGTAATTATCTCCAAGTAGTGGAAAATTTTTTTCTTTCTCATTTTTTTTCTTATATGTAATTATATTTATTATTTATATATATATATTATATATATATTATTTATATTTTTTTATTTTCTTAAATATTATAAATACAACAATGTATTATATTTTTGTATATTTTTATTAAAATATTAATTTAAATGGCAAAAGTTTATTTTTTTCTTTGCGTGTACGAGTATATTAAGTTAACACAATTAAGATGTTAACTTTTATCAACATCAATAAATTTGTGTTTGAAAATTATTGATCCATCGAAAAGCTAAATGCCATTTTATTTCTCAATTTAATTCAATTTTATTACAGCTGCCGTATATACTTTATTATTGTTAATGAGTACATTAGTTATACTTTAATTTTTTTCTTTTTTTCTTTTTTATACAACGTAGATAAACATTTTTAAAATAGACCAACACAGGTTAAAGAGCAGACCTTTTTAAATACACTCTCACGGCCTCTTTTTAGACTCGGTATCCACTCTAGTTGGCCCTTCTTGAACCGTCCACAGTATTACACTTATCTTTCTAACACGTGACAATGCATACTGACGCTTCATAAATCTTCAACGATTTATTATACGAATTTTTATCGAATTATTTTATCATATCGATTCGTTACATGATTGCCGGACATATATACGTATACATACATTGGTCGACCTATCGATGTTATCTGGCATCTATGTTATTCGAAGACATGATGCCGATATTTGATATATACACACGCATATATACATATGTATGTATATATGTACATATATATATATATATATACCCACAGTTCATAGTCTTTTTATATGGTAATACGTATATATGTACGTATGTAATACATCGATATGATGCAGCCAATGCAGAATACATATAAATCGACATTTGATTTAGTTTTCGGATCGGAGCCGAATTGGCTTTCTTTTTTTCTTCACTACCTCTCTCTCTCTCTCTCTCTCTCTCTCTTGTCGAAATAAATAAATACAAGCAAACGTTTTGTTTTCTACGATAGTATATAAAAATACATACTTACCTACACCAATTAATTTCGAAAGAAGTATTATACGTATGTATATGCTTAGATTTATCGTAAGAGAGAATATTAAGTAGTTCGAAAGCAGACGAGTTCGATTTAAATAGCCACAGCTTCGAAAGGAGTTTAATTGGAACATTTTCGAAGGCAAACAAAACCGGTTTCCTCGTGATTTACCGACTGAAATCAAATTCAGACGGGTGTTTAATTATAAATCTTATTATGTACGTATGATCACGAGTAAGACATTTCATTAAAAAATCTTATACGTATAGCGTGAAAAATGGAATTGAAAGAAGGAAAAAGATGAGAAAAAAAGAAAAGAAGAAGAAGAAGAAGAAGAAGAAGAAGAAAGAAAGAAAGTAAAAAAAGAAAAAAGAAAAACAAAAAAGAATATAAAAGAAAGAAAATTTGATCGTCGCGTATTGATCGAACCGCGTAGTATAGATAAATAAGGTACGGATATATACCTACACATTCGAATAACGTATTATAGCGAATAGCTTTCCCATTGGAGAGTGAATCTAATTAAATGGGTCGTTTCCCTCGATCTCTTCCATCTCGATCTCGCGTTTAAATCGTTTACTCGAAACCGATCGTTGTACACGGCTAATACATAGACAGATACGTATGTACGTAACAACCAGAGTATCGTAATAGAAGTCAAATTTCAAAGGAATAGAGAATGATACAATCATGCTCGACCCAATGGAAATAAATAGTTATCTCATCTCTCGATAGAGTCAGATTTAATTTCTTTTCGAATCTCAGTTAATAGGGGGGAAAGTTTTTTTAGATTCATCAAAAGGTTTTCATTGGCTGTGAAACAGTTAGAAAAAAGAGAGAAAGAGAGAGAGAGAGAGAGACAGATTGAAACGAAACTCTTCTGATAGCGTGTCACATCTGGGTTATTAAAAATTCTCCGATTGAAAGACCCGATTAAAAAGCTAGCCGAGTTCCATTTTGAAGTTTTGTCATCCGGGTACCAGCTTGACGAAGTGCCATATAAACACATATTTATACATATATTTATATATGCATATATATGTGTACATATGTATAATATGTATATGATATGTATATATATATATATGTATATATATATGCTGTATATATATATATATATATATATCCGCAAGAAGTGTTCGACAATGCGTGGTAGATTTCGTCGGCCTCGTTCTTTTGATCTCCGATATGCATCTGTGATAGTAACATTCAGCCACAGTGGCGTGAAAAGTTGCTCGTTCCATACCCCTCTCCTCTTTACTCACTAGACCACTACTTACCTGGGATCCCACTTCTTTCTTTCCGAATTCTTCCTTCTGTAGCTCTTTTTCTCTTTCCTTTTGGAACCCATCCCTTAGCAGTATCCCCTTTTTCTATAGTGCGCACAGTATCAACGTACTACTATCTTCTCCTTTTTCTTCTTCTTTACTTTTATCTCTCTTTCTATCTCTCTCACTCTCTCTCTCTTTCTATCTCTCTCACTCTCTCTCTCTTTCTCTCTCTCTCTCTCTCTTGGTCGCTCGCTCGCTTGCTTTCTCGCTTTCTCGGTGAAACGAGTATCCCCACTCCAAGGTACCATACTGGCGTATCGAACGCCTCGTGACGTCATTGAACTTTCTGTGACGTCATGCCAGTGACGCTCAGCTTACGAATGGAACGCCACGAATCCTTCGAATCCTTTCGAGAAACGTGTCATCGTCCGCTAGAATATCTCTGTACTCTCTCTCTCCCTCTCTCTCTATCTCTCTCTCTCCCTCCCTCTCTCTCTCTCTCTCTCTCTCCGCTTTTATCTTTCATTCCATCTCTCTTTTCTCGTCTTTTAATTTAATTTCATTTTACAATGTCTTTTTAATTTAGTTTGTATCTTATGTTTTGATATTACTATGAATACAAATAAATAAATAAATAAATAAATAAATAAATAAATAAATATTGAATTTATTCAATTTATCATTGGATTAATAAAAATTCTCTAATTTATGATTATATTAGATTATATCGTATCATAAAGATAAATTTATAAATTATATATAATTGATTTAGTTTCATTAATTTGAATTTTTCTTTACTCTATTCTTTCAATTTTGTTTATTGTCTTTTCGACAAAAAAATTTTGTGGACGCAAACATTTTCTTTTTTTCGATATCATTAAGAATATAAATAAATAAATATGTATATATGTACGTTTTATTTCTATTTATTCCTAGTAATTTATATGATGAACGTAAAAACTATACGATTTAATTTCATTCATTAGATTTTAGCTTACTTCATCTTCTCAATTTAACTCTTATATACATTTTTATTATTCGTTATTATTATATATATATATATATATATATATATATATATATACATATATATATATATAAATAAATAAATAAATAAATATACATATATATATAACTTATTTAATGTAATGCTCATAATATTTATTACTCGATATTATTATATAAATATAAATGAATAAGTTATATATATATATATTTATTTATTTAATTTATAGCGCGTAGTATTTATAAATTTAAACTATCAGTAAACTATCAATCTTTTTTGGTTTTTTCTTAAATGTATATTCTAATGTATATTCTAATGTATATTCTTTTTTCTTTCATCTGTCGATATTTGTCAAAAAAAAATACGAATTAATCAAAAACACATAAAGGTCATATTCTCTTAAAAAGATTCGTATGTTTACTAACTTGTCTATTAACAAGACTCATACTACCATTTCATTCTACTTTCAGGAAACTTAATGAATGACTTTTAACCACGTTATCGCTTATACTTGATTATTAACGAGAAACTTTGGTCGTTGAATGGCAGTGAATTCTACTCTTCTAACGAAGAGATCGTTCCTTCTTGATCTCGAGAAGGAGGGAAGAATGAAATTCGCTTTATTCTATTCGATACGTTCTATCGATAAGATTGTCTAATTCCTAGGATTATTCGATAATAACGTGCGGTTACTTTCGTCGAATCTCGATCAACGTGCCCATGGGATTAGAATGAGTAGTTACGTATACGATGTGTTATGTATATGACGTGTATACGACTGTTTAAATAAACCACTCGTGATGGACATCTAAGTCGTGTTTGTGTTTTCCTGCCATCCCCTATTTCTATTTGATTAGTTACGACCGTCATGCTAGAATGTTATTGTTAAAAGATCGATTCAAATCCTATTTTCTAAATCAAAAAGTTTCATTTTAATTGGTATTTTTCTTGTAAAATTTCGAAAAAACGGTTTATTTATTAATTTCTATTATTATTATTATTATTATTATTATTATTATTATTATTATTATTATTATTATTATTATTATTATTATTATTATTTAATTAGTATTGATATATGTATATTTTCGCAAACATATATTGAAAAATCGATTTTATTTAGTATTGATATTATCATTGATTAATTATCAATATTTATAAAAATTACGAAAAAATTGTTTACTTAGTATTGATATTATTATTTAATCAGTATTGATATTCACAAAAATTTTTCGATGAAAACCAATTTTATTCGAAATCGATATTATTACTTAATCAATATAGACATTTACTAATATATCGAAAAACACGATTTATTTAGTATCGATAACTAGTATTTAATCAGTATCGATATTTACAAAAATTTCGAAGGAAAAAAAAGGAATGATCTATTTCGTATTATCATAATAATTGAATTAATATTGATATTTATAAAAGCGTTGATTTATTTATTATAGTACCATCATAATTTAATTATTATTGATATTTACGAAAATGTTAAAAAATCGATTTTATCTAATACCAATATTGTTAGTTATTCGATTTCGATATTAACAAAAATATGGGAAAAAAAAGGATTTACGAGAGTTGACTCAAATGTTCGAGTGAAAATACAAAAAAAAAAAAAAAAAGAAAAAAAGGAAAAAAGAAAAAAAAAGAAAAGAAAAAGAAGAAAAAATGAATGAAAGAGATCACTTTTTCATTTAAACGACTATGACATTTGGCCGTTGAAATCTCGAACGTGTCTCGAAGGTAATTTAAGGGAGTAGGTCAGCGTCGATCCGCCCTTTAAACATCCATATGTCCGCGTAGGTCGTTTGTAGATCCAAGCTTCCTTTCTTGATTTTCTCGGTACGCGTAAGGGTAAAGAGCGATGCCAGCAACCCCTGGAGACCATTGATCTGACGTTTCACACAATGACGTCACTGGAACCGAGCAATGGAAGCGGGTCGAAACGAACTCCAGGGGAAAAAATGGGCAGCTGTGAGCCGATTGTATTCTCTGGCTTCGATTCAAAGATTATTTCTCGTGTTCGCAGCTTGAAGAATACATATATTCTTTTACTCGTGTACCATTATAATTGATCTTTTCAAATATATGCGTTTTTCTACACTAACATATATATATATACACATAAGCAAAAAAAAAGACGTTCGTAGTTTTTATAAAAAAAGCATTCTAGCATTATATTTGTTTTTGTAATTCTATCGTATGTAAATAAAAATACGAAGCTTTATCTAAATAAAAAAGGAAAAAAATAACATATATATATATATTAAGTGGACCGGAAAGTAATGTCGCTTTCTTAAATTAAATTCAAACGAATAAATTTTTAACAAGTTTTTATTTTTAATCACAATCAAATATCGACATGCGCAGAAACGACATTACTTTCCGGTCCACCTAATACAAATTATTAAATTTGAAAATATTCCCATGGAACTGTACTAGAGATTAGAATGTTCAACTAGACGATAAACCGTTCGATATATTATACTCCATACTAAAAATACTTTTCAAAAGGCTTCCGATTTCCCTTTCGTGCGTTTCCAGTGAGAATAGAAAAAAATAGATAAGAGGGAAGACGATAAAAATAAGAAGGTGAAAGAGGAGGAAAAGGAACGGGGAGTAGTGTACTCTGGAGAGGTCCTCGTACTTGAAGGCAAAAGATAGAGAGAGAGAGAAAAAGAGAGAGAGAGAGAGAAAAAGAGAGAGAGAGAGAGAGAGAACTAAATTGCTTGTTTCTGGCGCCCTTGCAGAATGAGCGACGAGTGTTACCAACGTAACACCGCTGAATTTTGCGAGGTATTATTACGTAACGACACTCCTTCGCTACGGTTCTCCTCGTGGCACAAGAACCACTGCAGCTTTGTTCGGGAGCCTCGTTATTTCGAAGAGAAAAAGAGAGGGAGAGAGAGAGAGAGAGAAAGAGGGAGGAGAGGGATGATGCAAAGAAAAAAAAGCATTCAATTGTCTCGACTTTCTTCGCCGATACGATCCTTAAAGATCTTTTAAACATGACGATTCGACATACTATCATATTATCATATTTCCTTTAAAAATATTCTTATATCAAATATAAGCTCATTTAACAGCGTTCGATTTCTCTTTGATCTAGGATCGTTAATAATATAAAAATTTCTTCATACGTAAAATATGAACGAGGGTTGAAAGATGTCATTAAAAAAAAAAAAAAAAAAAAAAAAAAAAGAAAAAAAAAATGTGAAACTCGCTCGTTTAAGGCGTCGACTTTTATTATTCGTGCTTCTTTATAAAAACGATTCGACTACGAATCATATCCAATAAGAATTGTATTGAAGTGCTACTATTATACAAGAATTGTTTGTGTCCACGTTATCCAATTGCCCTCGGCTCGAATTGCCACTTCAATATTTTCCCTTTCAGTGGCTCTTCTCTTTGTTAGTTTAGTACCTAGCACAGCGACACTTTCGTACATACGCAAACGAGTCTTTGATACATAACGAAGTTTCATCTTTCATTGGAAAAACAATGATCAACTGGCAATCATCAAGAGAGAGAGAGAGAGAGAGAGAGTGAGAGAGAGAGATAGAGTGAGAGAGAGAGTGAGAGAAAAAGAAATGAAAAAAGGAGTAATAGAGAGAAATTAAGAAAAAGGAAAAGGGAAGAGAGAGAAAGAGAACATTTATCAGGGATTCTTCATATGGAAGGTTCAATGACCTCGATGTCGGTCCATACGTCGATGAAAGAAGTAGAGATGTTTGATGACGTAGGGATGAAAAACAGAATAGGAAAGATTGGAGAAAGGAGAAGGGATGACGTCGATTGAAAAAAGAAAAGAGATAAAGAAATATGAAAATGGTGATCGTGGCGGTGATGGTAGTGGCAGTGGTGTAGCATATACTGTGGAGAATGAGAAAAAAGGACGAAGAAGAGAAACACGTTCCACGTTTCTTCCTCTCCCGGATCTCTCTCTCTCCCTCTCTCTTTCTCTCTCTTTATCTCTCTCTCTCTCTCTATCTTTTTCTTTCTTTCTCTTTCTCTTTTTTGCTTCGTGTCGCACGAGTAGAGTCCCTCCTCCTTTTATCGATCCTTCTCGAGCAGCAGCAGCAGCAGCAGTAGCAGCAGCAGCAGTAGCAGCAGTAGTAGCAGCAGTAGAAGAGGCAGAGGCATAGGTAGAGGTAGAAGCAGAGGCAGAATTGTGGTGGCGGCGGTGGTAGTAGCAGTCGTAGGGATCAGGAAGAGAATCTAGCGTCACCCATCGTGAGCATCTCTCAGTGGCTGCCCGGCCAGCACGCCGGCACTACGGCTTCGATCGTTCTTAGTTCGTGGTGTATCACGCATTGCGTCACGCAGGCGCTCGCTCGCGCTTCCTAACTTCGGAAATATTCGCTTAAAATCGGCCGTCCTCGTACGGCCTCGGAAAAAGCGCCGGAATCGAGCGAAGAGGACGCGTCAACGGCCGAGGTCGTACGAATCTAGTCGAACGTAACCGAGTTAATACGAACGGAAACGAAGTGGCACGGCTGTGCACGGGTTGCCTGGTTGCAGGCGCGCAGTGCAGCCGCCGGTCTCCCGCCAGGTCAGTCGCGGCTCGACCGGCGATGTTCTTCTTCCTCGCTTGAGAGACCACGAGGAGGGATCGACCTCTCGCGTTTCTCTCTCTCTCTCTCTCTCTCTCTTTTTCTCTCTTTCTCTTTCTCTATTTATTTTTCTCTTTTTTATCTGTATTTTTTCCTTTGTCCCTCTTATTCGTTCATTCGTTTGATATACCTTTTTTTCTTTCTTCTTCTCTTTGTCTTTGTCTCTATTTCTCCCCCTTTTCCTGTTGTTTCTTTTTCTATCTTCGTCTCGCTTTTACACTGGTGATTCCGCCGACGAGTTTTATCGAGCGTCGCAGCCTCTTCCCGAATCTTCGACGAGTGGAGAAACGAGAAAGGTACGAAAAAAGACGTAAGTAAGACTGCTATCTTTTTTTTTCATCTTTCTTCCTCTCTCTCTCTCTCTCTCTCCCTCTCCCTCTCTTTTTCTATCTCTGTCGCTCCTTTCCTCTCTCCCCCCTTCTCTGTCTTTTGCTTGTGGTTTTTTTAAAATACACGTGCTAGAAAAATAGTACGTGAAATGAGAAAGAGAGCACGATCTCTCTCTCTCTCTCTCTCTTTCTCTTTCTCTCTCTGTCTCTCTCTCTCTCTCTCTCTCTCTCTCTCTTTCTCTTTATCTCCTTCATTAAACTACACAACTTTGATAGAATATTCTTATCTTTTAATTAAACGTATATCTATATGTATAATCGAGGAGAGATAGCTCGTAATAGAGTAGCGAGTACGCATCTATGTATGCGCACAAGCGGTGATTCTCATCTCCGGAGATCCATGTTTTTCTCATGTAAGACAGATTACATACCTTCGTACGAAAACATTTCTATGCACTTATGTAAATATATACATATGTACTGTAGTATACCATTTGGCGGGAAAAAAAAACTAATCTATCTTTCTTTTAAGAGTTTATCCGTATTTTTTGTTGACAAAGTACATAGCACATATATATATCTAACTGTGTATACATACATATACAACATGTATATAGTTACTATGATATATATACATATGATTGATACCTTGCACTTGGTCGTTCAGTAAATACAAACGTGTACGGTATTCCTTGTATTACTTTATCATCCGTATCGACCTTTCGTATTTCTAATCATTATAGTACGCTAACTCGAAATGCATTAAATGTTCACAAGTTTGTTCCCTTTCTTTTTTGTAATCTATAGTTTCTTTTCTTCTATACTTTTTTAGTTTTCATTTCTTTCACGAACTTCTGTTCGTTCGTTCGTATGTATATTTCACATGTATCGAAGTGCATCGACTCGAACGTAAATATCATCGGGTACATCGACTTAACCGCAATAGAATTTTTGTTATATTCGTGGAAAACAATGACGGATTGTTCTGAAAAAAAAAAAACAAAAAAAAAAAATAACAATAATCTTTGATTAATGCTGATCACGTTTTGTTCTTCATTTCGCGCCTATTCGATTTGAATGACACCCGGTGAATGTTAATTAAAAATAAAGATTTTTCCAATTGTATCGTTCCATTGATAAGGCAACGGCTATTAAAAGAGATTTTAACTATTCAACAGTAAAAAAGAAATAAAGTAGAAAAATAGAAATGGAGGGAAATGAGAAATAAGAAAAAAGAAAGAAGAAAAACAAAAAACGAAAAAAAAAAAGAAAAGATCCGATAGGATTGATTTTAATCGTGAACAAGAGAGACACGCCGATCGAACTTCGCTTACAAAGTGGAAACGGCATAAAAATAGAAAGTCAGGACGTGTACTTGGCCGTAGCCTAGCGCATCGGCGGGACGATGTTATCCTGACGCGTTAAGCGTCCTTGTTCCTGCGACCGCCATTACGCTGTGTCAAGGCGAAACGCATACGTACTATGTTCGCTAACACCAGAGATCGTTCTAGACCTAACGATAATAGATACATATATGACAATTTTTTTTTCCTCTTCTCTTTCTTTTTTTTTTTTTTTTATTACGATCGTTACACCTTACGATTCTCATCAATCAACTTCGTTGATTCGTTCTATAGTATTATCCTTTTGACAATACTAGAAACTTATTTTTTACTTTCAAAAATTATATAATTTCGATAAATTCAATTAAAATTAATCGATATGATTTCTTCTCTTGAATTTTATTCTCATTGGCGATATTAACTTTTTATATACACATATATATATATATATATACATATATATATATGTATATGTATGTGTATATGTATGTATATATAGATAATTTATACGAAATCGGTTAAAGGTATTTGCTCGTAAGACCATGTCCTTGAAAATACATCTTCAAATCTCTCAGATGGTGTACGTATCTTCGACACATCGAAGTGCGAAGTGCACAACGAGTCGATATATCGATTCATTTCCGATAATATATTACCTACCTTTCCCAGGTGATAACATGTCGAGCCCTTGAGAAAGCCTATGTGTGTAATTTACGTTTGTGTACGTAAGTTTACGCATTTCGCGTATCTTTATCGTTTAATACCGTCCGTCCCTGCCAAGCCTATATCGAGTTTCGTGTTTGCCCTTCCTTTCTAAATTGCTACTCCATCGATATACCGAAACGTTGCTACTCGTGCAATTATCGGCCATGATCTTTTTCGTTTATGATGAAATATCCCCGACAAATTGTTTTCAGAACGAATTCAAACGAATACCCGTTTACGTTCAATTACGTTTAATTATGTCCACGTTTCATATTTATTACCATTTGTTTAATATCTTCTTTCTTTTTTTGTCCCCATTTATATCATTACGTATAGAATCACGTTGATTTAAAATATTGCAATAAAATTTCATACAAGGAAAAAAGAAAAAGGGAAAAAAAAAGGAAAAAAAAAAGAGAAAGAAACATTCCTACTTACTTCCTCAAAAAAAAAAAAAGAAAGCACGAGAGAGAGAGAGAGAGAGAGAGAGAGAGAGAGAGAGAGAGAAAGAAAAAGGAAAAGAGATAAAAGGATCCAAGGAGGATTTAGTTTCCTTACTGAATTATGAATCACGAAGGATCGTTCGTTTACAACGTACAACAGTAGCCCATAGTCGAACTCGTTGCGTGACAATAAATGCGATGCTTTTACTGTATCCACCAGGTGCAAGTAAGAGGAATATATACGAAGAAAAAAGAGAGAGAGAGAGAGAGAGAGAGAGAGAGAGAGAGAGAGAGAGAGGGAACGCACGCGCGTGTGTGTGTATGTGTTTGTAAGTAAAGGAGGGTAGGTTTGCCGAGAGGTGGAGCAAAACGGGAGGGAAACGTGGGTCGTGATGCGAAGCGGCGTTCGCGCTTATTTCTAGAGCGGTCGGTTAAGAATAGAACGGCGAGTAGACGCTTGAATTAAATATAGTCGGTGAATGACCTCCAAGTAGATTACGAAATTTCATTGAAGTCACGGAAGATAGAAGGGGTTTGAGGGGGTGGTGTACTTACTACTCTTCGAGTCCACTCCTATCTCTTCAACGACGAACGATACAACATATCTACTCCTTTTGTCGCTGATTCTTCGAATAGTTCGATGTTCCCAATTCGCATGAGTCTTCTTTTCACTTTCTTTTATCGTGAGGAAAAAAAAAAAGAAAAAATGAAAGGAAAAGAAATAGTGAAAGTATTCGGCATTAAAAATAAAATATAATATAACTAATATTTCGATTTGTTAATTATCGAAGTATTCATCGTAAAGATATATATGATAAATATTGATATTAATCAGGATGAAATTTTTTCTTCAAAATTCTACGCACGTAACATATTCTAATAATGTAAATTTATAATAGAAAATATTTATTAGGACTGAATAAATTGTTATATTAAAGAGAAACGTTATTGCATAGTAGCCTGAAAAGATACAATCGGTTGATAGAGAGAGAGAGAGAGAGATAGAGAGAGAGAGATAGAGAGAGAGACGTAGAGTAGAGTAGAGCAGAGTAGAGTAGTGCAGACGACGTTTCCGATCGAAAGCTACTACGGGCGAGTACCGTTTCGAGGGACGT
>NC_060956.1:7400498-7425498 GCF_910589235.1 Vespa crabro | reverse complement strand
TACTTTTCTCAGAAATACTCGAGAATATATCCTTCTGTCGATTGGGAATATAGAATCAAAGGGATATAATAAAATTCATTGAATCTTTCGATTTTGTCGTAGGATGACCATTTGAAGATGAGTCGAGTTCTTTAAGGATTGAAAGGACTTCTTTATTCTTTTCTTTTATCTCAAGGTGACATTCGAGGATAGTAAGCAAGCAAGTAAGTAAGTAAGTAAGTACTACATACACATATTGGGTCAACCTCGCGATGGAAGATTTTGGCAAAAGGGTCCAAGAGAGAATACTTTGCCAAGTAAGTTATCTTTCTTCCTACATACCTACTCCAAATTCTTTCGTTGCTGTTTCTCGTTGTAGGAGTATCGAATATAGAATGTACCGTACCGTATCGTAGTTTTGGTCCATTTAACTCTCCTTCTCGATTTATTATCAGCTTCCGTGAACTCACGACAATTTCGCTATCGCGAATGCGAACGATACTGTTCCCAGTAAAAATAGAAAGAGAAATGCTGCAAATCACTGAAAATACTCGCATCATTCTCCTCTCTCTCTCTCTCTCTCTCTCTCTCTCTCTTTCTCTCTTTCATTGACGACGACTGTATTACCAGAGAGAACATTCTTTTGTCATCCATTCCAATTCCAATTAACTTCGTTTTCGATCATTCATCGTAGGTAAGTAGGTATATTTCCTTGCACAACTTTTTTCATTAAAATGCAACGAACTAATGGAGTTCTATATAGACGACAACTTGATTTATAGAAAACATAGATTTGCCAAGTTTGATAATAATTTATTACATCAGACCATAAATACGTTTCTATATGTTGTTATCTCTATGAGTCAACGTTCATGTACTTATATATGGCTGTGTGTAATGTATATATATGTGTATACACACACACACAGACAATTTACTTGAATTTCCGCAATAGGGGTACCGTTGCGTGTGATTAATGTTATGAAAGGGCCTTGAATATTAAAGTATTGTAACGAGAGAGTTAGCCTCAACCTTGTCGAGAATGTGTGAACGTCCAGGAAAAATAAAGTCTCCCGCTTTCTTTCTCTCTATCTATCTATCTATCTATCTATCTATCTATCTATCTATCTATCTATTTATCTATCTATTTCTCTCTTTTTCTTTCTTATTCGAAACAAGTTCAGAGAGAGCTTCGTTGGGTGCTCGAGGCGACCAGTTTTGTTGAACCAGATAAGGCTCACGCTAGAGTCACGTTAAGATCCCGATCAGGTTGGCACGTGCACCTTACCGAGAGCCGCCATTCGTCTACCCTGACTTCGAGGGCTTCGTCTTTCGAAGGAATAAAAAGGAAAGTGAGAGAGAATGGTGGAGGAAGGAAGATGAAGAGTGAGAAGCGAGAGGGTAAAGGTGGTCTAAGAAAAAAGGAAAAAAAGAAAAGGAAGAAAAAATCGAATTACCTCTCGAGACTACTCGGAGATAATCGCTTGAAGATATCCGACACACTCTACTCTCTTTACTACGACCTATCGTCTGCCAAATCTTCGAGCAGACACGTGAGACAAGAAGGAAGAGAACGTGCCGTTGATATATCTTCATCGAATTACTCTTTCCTCTATAAGTAATATCTACCGAACATCCGCTTTCCAATGGTATCGTAACTCTTAAAGATCCAGTCAATCTTTTTGCATCTTTAAAAAAGGAATAAGAACATAAGGATGGTTCTTCTCTTTTCAAAGAATATATCTTATAAGGAATAAATTGCGAGGAATAATTTTTCCTCCAGGAAAGATTTATCTTTGAGATAACATGATCGTATGTTGGTTCGACGTTGATTATTATACAAGTTTAAATGTTTAAAGACTTTTTGTTTTCTTTATAATGTAAAAAAAGATATTAAAATATTAAACACTTGTATGTGTAAACATGTGCAATGTCTGTTTTTATGTGAAAAAACAACAACAAAAAAAAAAGAAGCTATAATAAAGAAAATTTCTCTTTTATCATCACTTTTCATCATCTTTACTAACTTATGTCATTTTCTCTTTCTTTTTTGTTTTGGTTTTATTTTTGTTCTTTTTTTTTTTGCTTTTTTCTTTTAAATAAATCGAGATTAATTATGAAGATCTTTAATATCCTCTTGAACGTTTCATGTCGAACTCGTACAATTCTCTAACGTTCGTGTTCACGGCACAAATCGTCCCGCGGTTAAATAATATATCCAATCCGTCTGGCCGATGACCCCAAAAGCCGTTTCGTATTAAGGCTTGATAATACCATTAAGAGCTACCGCACGAACCACCATAATGCTCGCGAACCCCAGAAATGCTCTGCGATCGATGCAACTCTCAACCCTCTTCCTTCCTTCCTTCCTTCCGATTGCGTGAGCTCGATTCACTTTCGAGTATGGATCTCACGTATTTCCTTTATCGCAAGTAGTTTTCTTGTTTTTCTTTTTCTTTTTCATTCTTTTTTATTTTCTTTCTCGTCTCCCTATTCTTTTTTTTTATCGAACGAGCAGAACAACAACAAGTTTAGTAAGAAAGAATAAATTTGGTTTCTTTAATATACTTGAAATTGTATTAAATTTATATACATATTTTTTTTCTTTTTTTTCTTTAATCTTTGAAAGAATAAAATTATATTATCTTTAAAGGAATAATTATGTCACATCTTTCATCTTTTCAAACAAAAAATTAAATTCTTCCGTTTTTACGTATTTCTATTTTTTTTTTTCAAATATTCGAAAGGAAACTATAATTAAAATAATATTGTATTATATTTTTCCTTTTCGAGGATTAACCCTAGTTGTGCCTGTAGGGTGTAAGATATCCCAGATCAATTTGAGTTCAGTTAAAATAATTTGCGCATTGCATAATTCATGAATTTTTTTATAATAATAGAATTGGAAATGCGTTTTCAACTCAACTCTGATTGTTATTTCCGAGGCTTCAAAGAATATATAATATATTTTTTTGGAGTCAAAATTATTCATTCTGTATAAATGAAAGCTGTTCAAAACGCTTGGGATGTAGCGCACCCCAAGTACACAACTTGAGATTATTTTGAGATGTGCGCAATTAGGGTTGAAAAAGAAAATTTGACAACTTTTCTTTCAAAAGTATTTTTGTTAACTTTTTTTTCTGTTCTAATTCTCTAACAAGCAATTCTTTTTCTCACAGAACGAACAAAAATCTTCGTAAAAGACATGAAAATTTTAGAAACGTTTCACATTCACCATTTTTCCTTCGAAAATTTTCGCAAAAAAAGAAACACGACACTTTTCCCTATTTCTTCTCCCCTTTTATTTCACTTTCGAGTTTCACGTAACCATATTTCTTACCTGACACCTATCACACACACACACACACACACACACACACACACACACACACACACACACACACACACACACACACACACACACACACACACACTACTCAATTCCACGTTATTTACCATTCTTATTTCTCTCTTTTACGTGCTCCTCTTATCATGCGTTCTTTTTCACATACTTCTTTACCATTCTTTACCATGAAGCGGAATAAAAAAAAAAAAGAAAATCAAAAAACAAAGAAGGAAAAATAAAAAGAAAGAAAAGAAAGGAAGCTTTCTGAGGAAAAAAAATGATTTTTATTTAAAAATAAATACAGATTGTATTACAATAATGTAAAAAAATCACCTCAAAGATTTATTTTTTAATACTTCGTAAATCGTACGGAACGTAAGAATCATATTTGTTTTATAATAATTCAATGACATTTCAAATTTTTATTAACATCCGCAAAATATTCGACCTGGCTTCCGTCAATTATGCGGGACACATACACATATATATCTCATCGAGATACAAATTCTTGCGACACTTCTCCGAAGAACTCTTCACCCAATAATCAAGGGCGTTTCTTATTCTCTCTTTTAGCTGTTGCACATTCTGCGGCATAGATGGCACATAGCCATTGTCTTTTTAACAATGTCCCAAAATGCAAAGATCCACGAGGTCTGGAGAGGTTGGATATCTTGAAATATAGTTGGTTAGGCAATATATCCATCACGGTCAATCTATCGTTGTGGTTCTATACATTCGTATAAACTTGAAGTGTTACTAATTGTTATATAACAAATCTCATCGTTTTATTCGATATTGTATAATCAAAATAAAATTCTTAATGTTGTTCGATATATTGTGATATAATTCGTACTTGTTCACAATTTCAATATCTCTCTCTCTCTTTCTCTTTCTCTCTCTCTCTCTCTCTCTCTCTCTCTCTCTCTCTCTCTTTCTCTCTATTTTCATTAAAGAAACTCTAATAAATCAGTAACAATCACCAATTTATTTCACTGACGATTCAACGTACTAAATGAGCAGATATTTTTCAAAGTCTCGTGAAAGCACACGACAATGTTTAATAGCCCTTCCTCCCTTCCTCCTTTCCTCCCTCTCTCCCTCCCTCTCTCTCTCTCTCTCTCTCTCTCTCTCTCTCTCTCTATCTCTTTTTATTTACCTAGACAGGAAGAAAGTGATTTATTCAAGCAATTCATTATTTAAACAAATTATTTCTCTCTTGAAAACTCCGTTTTCTTCGTTTCGAATTCGAAAAGAATTAAAACTATCAGCTTGAACGTACACTTTGATCGTTTATTAATTAACTTACATAATAAAATTGATCCTTCGTCAAACACAGAATGAACTGTTGAACGAGTTTGATGTTTGTTGAAAGAAAGGTTCGAAGAAGAACGGACCGATATATTACCGACATGGAAGGTTGCTCGCTAATAATCGCTTTGGATCATTAAACGCGTGAGCTTTCGTCTTAAAAGAGCTACGTCATTCCATTTCGAGGGGAAGATCGAAGCTTCATCGTGCTTCATAGAGCCGATAATCAAAGACGACAACGTTTCAAAGTTAGAAAGGGGATTTACTACAATTTCTGCTATCCTTATCAAGTTAACTCGAATATACTTTTACTCTTAGATAATCTACGATAAACTAGGGAGAACTAATAGTAAGTTTTATCTATCTTGTTATTTAATATTTTTCCCGTTATATGTAATCGTAACATTAACCAAAATCATAATAATATTAAAATAGTAAAGAGGGTCATTCGATTAGGATCAATAACTTATGATACGTTTTATACGTCATTATTGAGATTGCACTAGATTGCAAGCGTTCCAAGTACGCGAGACATATGCTGCTGATTCGTCATTTAACGATAAACTTTATAACATGCTTCTTCGTGTATGTATATATATATATATATATATATATATATATTCTAGAGATATTTTAAAAGTCAAATTATCTTACAAGTATGTTCTATCTTTCTTCCGGAATATGCGCTGACGTTTACTCTTTTTTAATCCTTTGAGTAGTACCAACATACATTTACGTCATAGCTTAACTAATCTACTGTGTGTTTTAACCTTCTATAACCCAAGTCCTTTTCTTCTTCTTTCTTTTCTTTTTTCATCTTTTACAAAAGAAAATTATATAATATGAAACTTGTACTAGGATTATATTACATCGAGTCTAACTTATATTTAATTAATATTAAACTTCATGTTTGATATAAATTAACAATTAATTTTATTCTAAAAATATGAAATAAAATTTATGAAATAGAGGGTTTAATTTTTGCGTTGATGATCTTCATAGAATCATTAGAAGTAAAAAGAGTTTTATATATTAATATTAATTGCTTTTAAATTTTATATTGCTTAGAAGTATTATGAAAATTCATTGTTCTATAGGGTTGATGTATTTTATCGATCACTATTTATATCAAAAGACTAATTTAAATATTCCGAAAGGTTTCGAGAGAGATCAAAGTGGTCGATGCGAACGCAAGTTTGTAGAGCTAATCAACGTGAGAATTATTAATTATTATAGGTAATGATAGGATCTAAGTTATATCATTTCATGAATATGAATTAACAATTATTTTTAATCTGAAAATATAAAATAGAACTTACTTATATAATTAGAAATAGAGAGATTTAATTTTGTGTACAAAGATCTTACCAATTCACCATGTTAAATATTTGTTTCTAAATTTTATATGGCTTAAAAAGCATTATGAAAATTTACTGTTCCATAGGATTGATTAATTTTATCGAACTCTATCTATATCAAAAGATAAATTTAAATCTAGTTGTGCACATCTCAAAATAATTTCAAGTTGTGATACTCTTACACCCCAGATACTTTGAATGGCTGTTATTTATACAGAATGAATAATTTTGACTGAAAAAAATACTGTATATTCTTGGAAGCCTCGGAAATAATAATCAATAGGTTTAAAAATGCATTTTCAATTCTGTCATTATAAAAAAAAAATTCATGAATCGTGCAGTGCGTAAACTGTTTTAATTGAGCTCAAATTTGATCTTGACAGGCACAACTAGGGTTAAATATTTCGAACTACTTCGAGAGAGATCAAAATGACCAACGCGAGCACAAGTTGCAGTGCTAATCGACGTGAGAATTATTAGCTGTTATTGACAACGAAGAGATCGAAGTTATGTCATCTCGTTTGACGTTTGATAATCCTTGATCTTCCACGTTAGTAACGCACAGCTGGAACGATGGGAAGAGCTTGCACTTAACCGAAGTGAATTCCACAGAGTTAACACAGTTTCCAAACATGTTCGATAATTTGGATTGCCAAGTATATCGAATATCTCAAATACGTCAGACATCTCGAAAGCTTTTGAAATATAAAACTACGTGATCGTATAAATTTTACGATTTCTTTTCTGTCATATGAATGAAAACGATAACTATATCGACGTCAAAGTGAAAAAATAATATATATTTCAAAATATACATATGTATGTATATCGAATGATATAAATTAGATTTCGACATTTTAATATCGATCGATATTTTTTCTTCAGTAATCTTCTTTTCACTTTTTATGATGTAAAAGGAAAAGATAAGAGGAAAGAATATCGAATGAGAAAAACGAGTAGTAAAATCTTCGACATTTTAATTCCGGTTGATATTTTTTTTCTATTACTTTTTTCACTGTTTATAATATAAAAAAAAAATGAAAGAATATTATGAAGTAATCGATAAAAAAAAAGAAAGGAAAGGATATCGAACGAGAAAAACCACTAATAAAATTTTCAACATTCTAATTCCTATTGGCATCTTTATCTATTACTTTTTTCACTGTCTGTAAGATAAAAGGAAAATAGAAACAAAATTATCGGGACGTAGTGATCGATTGAAAAACAATATCGCAGAACTTATAAATCTTCAACATTCTAATTCCAAGTGACAATATTTTTTTTATAACTTTCTTCATAACTTTTTTTATAATATAAGAATAAAAAAAGAAAAGAAAAAAAAAAGAAAAAAGAAAACAAACTTATCGAAACGAATAATCGATAGGTAAAAAAAAGTATATCAAACAAAAAAACAATTAATACGATCTTCGATATATTCTAATTTCGGTCGACATCTTCTTTCTTTTTTCTTCTTCTTTAATAACTTTTTTTTGTTTATAATACAGAAGGCAAAAAATATTATAATATCCATAGAGAAAGAGAGAGAGAGAGAGAGAGAGAGAGGAAGAGAGAGAGAGAGAGAGAGAGAGAGAGAGAGAGAGAGAGAAAGACGAATAAATTGATAGTGAAATAATAATAATAATGGAAGAGACGATGATTAATATTTTCTCACTGAATTATTTAAGATCTTTTGCAGTATCTTGAAAAGAGAAAAAAACCGGATTACTACTTTTCTTGATAGATATCTCACGAGATACGATATCGTCTCGAAGAGTCCATTTATTGAAATTCTCTTTTCCCCCTTTTATCGTACGTATAAACGAGTGTAGCGATAAAAAGAAAAATGCTTAGAGTTCTCTATTAGATATGTAGAACGTAAATACGTATTCGCGTTGGCGAAAGCATCGTTTCTGCTATTCGCCGATGGTAGTTTCATTTCAATGGATTCATCACCATTGTCTTCTCGATGAGAACTCTTCGATGCATGATGCAAAATGAAAGGAAAAGAAATAAACGGAAAAAAAGAGAAGAGAGACGGAGAAAATGAAATGGAACAAAAAGGACAATTATCTTGTACGAGAAACGAGTTCTCGGGGACAGTAATTTTCGAGAAAATTCGAAATTGCATGTTCAATTTTTCTTTCACTATCTTTCCTACTCTCTCTCTCTCTCTCTCTCTCTCTCTCTCTCTCTCTCTCTCTCTCTCTCTCTCCCTCTCTCTCTCTCTCTCTCTTTGTCTTCTTTTCTCTCTCTTTCACATACATACACATACACACACGTATTTGCATCTCTCTGTTATCTCTCACTCTCTCTGTCTCTCTCTTTCTATTCTATTTTGTCTGCCTTTCTTCAATGTTCTCTTATATCTTCGATTCTCTTCTCGTCTTTTCCTTGTTTCTTCGCAAAATCTCCTTGAAACTCGGCTGAGTTCCAGCAACTTCGATGGCGACTACGAGTACAGTTCTTAGGATTGTTTGACTTTGATTTGGATTCCTAAAGCTTGCACCCTGAACATTATTACTATTGTGCTATTATTATTCTATTCGAAGAGGTAGACAGATTTCTAAGAGATTAATAGTTCTATAAATTTTTTCTTAATGCTCTATAACCTGATTTTTTTCTTTGAACTTCAGAATAAAGAAATATTCTGGACGAAAGTTATTGCTTTTATATTTTTTTTTCTTCTTTTTCTTTTTTTTTTTACGTAAAATATGTCATTATGAAAAAAAAAATATTTATAGGTTCCTATTTGAAACGAAGTTGACTTTGAAATGACCATCACAATTTTTGACTCAATGAAAAACAATAAATGTCATATTTCTCTCTCGAAATCAGATAACGCTTGTCTAAATGATTTTCCTTCAAAATGATATTTTGAAAATCAGATATGTATTATAATATAATATTATTATAATACATTAAGTATAACTAATAAATAATTTCATAATGATAAAATAAAATAAAATTTGATAAATACAGGTATATATGTACATATATATAAAGTTACATGCGGTTATAGAGTTAACTTGATTTTCTTTCTAAATATATTTTATGTATATACAGTATCGTATATACAGTAAATGTATACAGTAAATGTATATGTATTGGTATATATACTTCCGAAGTTTAAATGTAAGCACCCGATAATTTCTCTAAATATTGAAAATGCAAAATGATATTTTATACGAATATTGTATGATGTTAAGGAGGATATATCCCAGCGATAATTATTTGAGTTTACGATGACTTTGGAGAGTCCTATGAAAATCATGTTTACATTTTTAAATGAAGTTCTATATTCATTGTTATAGATTTCATCAAGCTATTTACAAAACACTATCTACACATGTATTTTGCACAGTAATGTATTTACATGTATTTTATTGTTGTATAAACGTCAAATTCAGCGTATCTACAATATTAGAGTTACCCAATGCACTCCACGGGGAAATAATTGTTTGGATTTCGTATGTTTCTAAACGAAAAACAATTGAATTAAGCCATATAGTATAAATATATTCTTAATAACAAAGGATATGTAAGTATAGAAGCACGATAATATCAGTGGCATACTAATTTCAAAGATAGAACTGAAAAGGACAGAACAAAAGACAAGAGAGGACAGAATATGATTCGAACAAAGCAGAAAAGGGTTGGTCGACTCAACTCGGCTCAATTCGGCTCGAGTCGGGTCGACTCGATTCGGTTCGGTAGAGATTTTATTTAAGATTTTGTCTGATGTTTTTTATCCAACGTTTTGTTTGAGCTTTTGTTTGAAGTTTTGTCTGAGATTTTGTATTCTCAGTATATTCGGCATATTCGATAACCTTCGGATATTTTCGAAAAGTCAAAGATGCCAATAAACCGACAAAATCCGAAGCTGAGCCGATCGTCGACTTTTTTATTTTCAGGCTAACCTTACTTTTATTTTCCTCTCTTTCTTTGTCTTTTTCTGTTTCTGTTTTGAATTTATGTTTTGAAATTTCTCTGATTTTGAAATTTACGTGACGCGAGTAATAATATGCTCTTCATATATGTTTTCCATTATTAAAAGTACATTTATACATTTTGCATCGATGTGACTCAATTCAATTGTTTTTCATCTATGAGCATTCAATGTCCGATTGAACTGCCACCTCGCGGAACATATCGACTAATGCTAATGCCATCGACACTCTAAATTTGAAGCTTAATAGCTTAACAATGGCTTATGCAAAATACATATATAGGTAGTATTTTGAAAGCGGCTTGATATTGGCTGAAGATATATGCAATAAAGAATATAGAGTTTTATTTAAAAATGTAAATGAAATTTTCATTGGATTCTCTCTTCCTCTCTCTCTCTCTCTCTCTCTCTCTCTCTCTCTCTAAGGTAATCACAAAGTTAAATAATTATCACTACGTACTGTGTACCCATTGGCATCGTACAATATTCATTTGATTCCATTAATAATAATTGATTCTAGATCAGCATTCTATTTTGTAGAATTTATTTCAAACGTTTTTATGATCGTTTATAACATTTACAAGATTAAAACTTGACTATCCGATAAGGAAATATATTAAATAATATAATATTTATTGAGACATTGTTAGAATCAGATGATCATTACTCAATTATATAAATTTTGTTAAAAAAGTTTTTAAGATATTTTTTCTAACATTTAAAATATTATAACTTGTCTATGTAATAATACGTGTGGTCTAATGGAAAAATTATGATAATGAATTTTCCGATATATTTCATCTTAAAAGAAGTTATGAAAGATATTAGATAAATATATCGATTGATTATGCTACATTGCTTCAATGGTGAACGTGTTAATAATATTGGAAGGTTCGAAGAAAAGAAAAAAAAAAGAAAAAGAAAAAGAAAAAAGTCGAGGTTTCTGAAAGAAAGTGAAAGAAAAAAAGAAAAAAATAAAAAACAATGAGAAGAGTAAAAAAAAAATATCCAACGTCGGATTCGTTGAGATGATAAAAATGATAGTAACGATAAAAACAAGGCTGGAAAAACGACGAGTGAGATAGCACGTGACAGAGGATCGCGTCATTTGCGAGGAACGTTAATGAGGCGTTAATGCCTGAGGCGTCACTCTTTTCATAAACACAAACGCACACGCACACGCACACGCATACACGTATATGTACATATATATATGATGTTCTGCGTGAAGATTTGTGTGATGTTGTAGCATATGTAGCGAACGGTATTCTCTGAAAATAATGACGTGACGTCAGAAATCGTAACGTGTCAGTTTCGAAAGAAACGTCATTGCCGAGTTCTACGATCTTTTAATATGTCTGTGTGTGTGCGTGCATGTGTGTGTACATAATATATATATACAACATACATAGATAATATTTGATCAATGAACATTTTCATTATTTTTTTATCTTATCGTTCTTTCTTCGATGAAAAATGAGATGTGATCCACGAGAGTACGAGTCTATTGTAGAAATCTTTTTTCAATCTCTTGTTTTTTTATTTATATTCGTATTAATTTTCTTTTTCCTTTTTTATTTAAACGTAATCCAAAGATATATGAATCTATTAAAAGATCCTTTCCAATACCTTATCATGTTTATATTTGTATTGTTTTTTTTTTTTATTTGTACTCAGATGTAATCCAAAGATCTACGAATTTTTTTGAAAGTTCTTTCACAATTTCTATTTATATTTATATTTCTATTATTTTTTTTTTCTTTTTATTTATTTATTTTCTTTTTTATTTAAACGCGATCCGATGATCTCTCGATAGATTATTTTCAGTATATTTTCACATTTATATTTGTATTACAATTCTCATTGTATTTATATTCTATCACACTATCTTTATTTTTTTATTGGTATTTTTTTTTAAGAACGACTTCAACATTTTTTATACATTCATATAACGATAAACTAAATAAATTATATTATTAATATTCAATGTAATATTCTTTTTCTTTTAATGATCGAAAGCACTTTTGAGAAAAGAGGGCGATTCCGAACAATCGTTCTTTAAAAGGGAGTACAAAGGAAGATCGATAAGAAGTTACAACGGTTGTAGAGAGAATGGACATTTCATAGTTCATTTTCTATTTCTGTGGAGTTCGATGCACTCGGATCGAATTCTCGACAAGAGTTTTGCGATTCGAGAGTAGTTAGGTAGACAATCAGCTCTTTCGATATGATTCGCGTTCGTTGTAAACGAACGAGAACGTTCTTATATCGTAAATCAAAACGACTTCTCTAACTGATTTGTTTATTCTTTTATTTATTTATTTCTTTTTTCTCTTTCTTTTAATCGATATGCCCTTAGATACATATTTCATCGTGGATACCGGAGAATCCAGTTACCTAGAGAAGGAAGGTCGATGTTAATCGCTAACATTCATCGATTCTATGCGGTTTCGAGATTTGTGCTCCATTAAAACGTCAGCTGGTCTCTGTGGTTTCGCGTAACGATCGGGAGTGGTTCACGGTTACGACATTTATTAGAGAATTTGATTTTTTGTATTCCTTTAGATATCCATTTATTTATATCTTTTTGTCTTGTTTCTCTCTTCCTTTTTTTTTTATTATTGTTGTTGTTGTTGTTGTTGTTTGTATTTCTCTTTTGAAGAATCCGTCAGCATTTGATAAGAAAAAAAAAAGAAATAAACAAGAAATAACATAGAAATAACATACTTTAATTATTCTCAAAGAAAATTGCAAAGAGCTTTGATTTATAATATCGTATTTCCTAGAAACGATAGACTTCCTTAAAAGATTGCCGCGCCTTGTTTGCTCAGGTTAAAATTCAAACCACGTATTCTCATGTTCACATGCAAAAGTACTTTCCACGATGATGGTGGAGGCTGCCAGTGGTAACAGTAGTGGTGTTTGTGGTGTTGCTAATCGTTATCGTTGGAAGTTCCATTCGATCAAGTGGAGTCCAGCCATGCGTGTTATTTTATCGTATGGTTGCAAGGGTAGTCATTTGATATATGTATGAACTCAATCTTCGTCGCAATCTATTTAATCTCTAATGAATAGCTGAAACCGACCCTTTGGCATTTCTTTTTTTTCTTTTTGATCGAGATCATCGAGATTTCGAAATAGCGCAAAAGAATTATACTTATATACTTTATCTTGCATTAATTTTTATTTAATTTTCTCTTTTGTTCTTTTTCCTTTCTTTCTTTTTTTCCTCTTATACATATAAAACGTTTAATCGGACGCCGAAATTAAAAAATGGAAAAAAGTTCGAAAGTTAAGAGATTATTTTTGTTCGATTAAAAACTGATCGTTTGAAAATAGAAATAAATACATTTTTTTTCTTTATATATATATGTATATATAAAAAAAGGAAATATGAACGACGGAATTATAAAAAGGAACGATTTAAAGTAGCCGATTATTTACATTCAATTGAAAACTGATCGTTCGAAAATAAAAAGAAATGAATTTTTTTCTTTCTCTTTTTTTTTCCTTTCTTCTTTTTTGTACAAAAAAAAAAGGAAAGAAAGAAGAAAACGACGAATTTTTCACGTGGAAGAAAAATTTTAAACGTAACGGAGAGGTCATGTAGGTTCAGCTATTATCGCGAAAGTCTATTAACGTTATCCCGGTGGTAATAATTTTACTCGCGTGTTCCCGAGTCGTTGCACCGTCGAGTATTACCAGTGGCTCCGTAGACGTAAGAGAAAGAGAAAAATATCGGTAGGAACGCTGGTTCCTAGAAATCCTTTGGGAATCGCTTAGCATTGAGGAAGGAAACACGCGAGAACACGAGAGGAAACGTGACGGGGAACGTACGTAAGATGACGACGTAATTTTTTCAACATCTTTTCTTTTATATTCTTCTTCTCCTTCTCCTCCCTTTTTTCTCTTTCCTTTTTCTCTTTTAATTTTTTTTTTTTTGCTTTTTATCAATTTTTTTTTTTTTATTAGCTTTCGCAGTCCAAACAAGAATTGTTTTCCACGTATTGAATAAGTCTAACGTGTATGGAATAAAAAGAAAAAAAATAGAGTCCTTCAAGGGAGTCAATCTATTTTAAATGTTGCAACAAAATTTAATTGGAACAATGAGAGTAAGAAAATGAAACGGATTTAAGTTATCTCCTAGCGAAAAAGAAAAGAAAAAAAATCAAAGCAAAAAAAAAAGAGAGAAAATAAGGAAAAAGTAGTAGTAGAAGAAGAAGAAGAAGAAGAAGGACGAGAAAGTGCCAACGCCTAGACTGCCAGGTCTTTGCTGTAAACGAGGGTGGTCTTTCAAGACTAGGGTCATCTATAACCCTGGCCATAGGTCGTCGATCGTTATCGACGTGTCGTTCTTGAATTTTTTAAACATCGTATCGAGTTGACTGACCGACAGCTACGAACTTTCGTATGTCGTACATAGTAAGTAAGTACCTAGATAGACATATGTACATACATATATATGTAAGTGTATACACACATATATATGTACGTTTCTCATACGTGATCTCAAAGTACTTACGCGTTTTATTAATATTGAACCTCGTTTCAATTAATATCAAAACACTCGAGATCCAAAAAAAAAGGAAAAAAAAGAAAAAGAAGAGAGATTAAAATGTCAATTGTACTCGATTTTGCATTTGATTTAAAATAACGATAAATTAAGAGTTTTTTTTCTTTTTTCTTTAATTTTTTTTTTCTTTTCTTAAATCTTCTCGATCATACTTATTCGTTTCGTGAATTATATTTCTGTATATTGCTAGTGTATCCAAGCATACTGTCAAAATGATAGGTAGGAATGTTTGCCCGTTGCATAAAGCATGATATTGATCCTAAAATTACGTTTTTCCCGTTAATCCTATATGTACAGGTTGCACCGATCCCGTTATTCTTTATACTCTTTCCTTTCGTTCGACAAATTTATTCAACTTTATCTTTAAGTTTTCATTCTGTGCCTTTTCAGGATACGTATTTTTTTTTTTATTCCATTAACGTAACCTCGTCACAATGGTGTCTCGATATTCATTAAAACGAACAGGATCGGTCTACCATCGATTCATCTTTTAGTTAACTTTTAGTATATTTTTTTTTCTTAGTTTCTTTCTTTCTTTCTTTCTTTCTTTCTTTCTTTCTTTTTTTCTTTTTTCTTTTTTTTTTTTTCTTCATTATTCTTTTTCCTGAGTCTTTAAAATTGCGACAAGATAAGGAGCGCGGAAAAGCGAAGTGAAAAGAAGAAAGGAACTTATTCGAAGTTCCTTCGAGGAACGTTTGAGGGAAGAGTGTAAGGGGAAGTGGAGGAGAGGGGAAGAGGAAAAGAGGACGGAATAAAGTCCAGTGCTGATTAAGCGAGACTTCTCATTTTTGTTCGTCATCCTATGACCGTTTCTAAGAGGATAAGAAGAAGAAGAAAAAGAAAAAGAAGCAATAATAATAAAATAAATAAAGGGAGAAGCATTGAGGAAAGAGTAAAAAAAAAAAAGAAGAAAAGATTGATATACCGAGGCCGAGGGTTGCGTTAACGATCGACATTTTTTTCTTCTTTATCTCTCTTTTTTTTTCTTTTTTCTTTAGAAAGATTCAGAAAAAGAGAACGAACACTTTTTTCCTCTTTATACGATTACCCTCCCTTTCCACGCCTTTGATTATTCATGAGCATTTGGAAATAGTATTTTTTTTTTCGTTTTTTCTTCTTTTGTCCGTTAAAAATTCAACGAAAAATTTCTATAGGAGTGTATACGTCTATTGTAACATTGATAATAAATCGACGATGAATCGACGAATCGAAAAAAATTAATTAATTTTTGATCAGAATTTTTAACAATATATATATATATATATATATATATATATATATATATGTATGTATGTATACATGTACATATCAACCCCCTCTGTATACGATACTGACTTTTCCTTCTGAGGAAACAATATATAAAGGAAAAAAAAAAAAAACCGAAGGGGCGAAGAAAAATCACGGCGAGAGCTACCTAGGGTAAGGATTCCTCCTTTTGATACATTTTTCTTTCGAAAAGGAAGGAAAAGAACAATGGAAGATTTTTCTCTTAGAGAAATGGAAAACACCGGTGGCTTCGTACTTCCCTCAGTCTGTATTTCTTTGCATCGTTCAGTAGTTTCTCTGTCTCTCTCTCTCTCTCTCTCTCTCTCTCTGTCTCTCTCTTCTTTTTTTTCTTGTTTTTTTTTTCAGCATCAGGAGGAACACAGTGATACATGATAAAAGAAGATGTTAGATATTGGAGATATAAAAAAAAGAAAGACCGAGAGAGAGAGAGAGAGAGAGAGGAATAAAGATATATCCATTGTTTCAAAGATACATTTTTCATTTATTTTGAATGTTCTTATGGATTAGAAAGTATTCGGTGTAATATTTAAATAGAACAAGAGATGTGAAAAAAAAGAAAAAAAAAAATATATATACGTATGTATATATGTATATGTAACTTATAAATACACATAAGATAATATTTTACAAGGACGTATTCGATTTCATGTTCTTTTTCATTTTTCTTCGAGGTTATTTTTAACCGCGTAAACATTTCCTCGGCCGAAGAAAAATAAGAGGAAGTAGTCGAAGTAGAGAAGAAATCTCAAGCGTCAGGAAATTTCGTCGATTTCTTGGTGGATCGTCGCAAAATAAAAGCAGAAAATCATTGAACGTGTATAGTAGTGCCCTGGAAACAATCCAGCTATACTTTTTCGTCCCTTTCCATTTGTATTATCCTCATAACCGTGATTCCAAATTTATACTTTAGAAATTTTTCGACGCTCTTCCTGTCTCTTTTTATACATCTGTCAAGTGTGCGTGTTTATCTGCGTACGTGGGTGCGTGCGAACGTGCGTATGTATGTATGTTCCGTGCACATATGTGTCTATCTCTCTTTACAATCTAGGCTCATTTTTTACTTAACGATAATTTCTAAGGTTCTATCATATCGATCAACCTAAGAGAGACGGAATAATAAAGAGCACGTCCTTGGGATTTCCATATTTCGAGAATGGAGGCCCCGCATCGTACGGAAATAGGACGAAAATTGCAGGTTATTTCCTTCGATGGCACACTAATTTTCTCTCTCTCTCTCTCTTTCTCTTTTTCTTTTTCTTTCTCTCTTTGTCTATCTATCTGTTTCTCTCTCTCTCTCTCTCTCTCTCTCTCTCTCTCTCTCTCTCTCTCTCTCTTCCTCTGTTCTGTCAATCCCTTTAATCTCATCAATCTCTATTTCGTACGTTTTATGTACAAATCATAATACGCTTTAATATATTCTCTCATGATCTTAACTTCTAACGAATTTGAAAATAATTATCTTTAGTTAAAGAGGAAATAAATATCAAGTTTCTACATTGGTATCGCTGTTTATAGATACATAAATTTACTTGTATCTACGTCTTATTTACTCGATTCTAAGAGTAAATAAGTATCACAGTAGCTTTATCATCATCGGAATCGGAGGATCGTTCTCACGCGACATCTTTACGGCGTTCTCTCACGCTCGATTACTTTTTCTACTATTACTATTACTACTATTACTACTACTACTAATACTACTATTACTACTACCACTATAATATTACTACTTTCAAGTTTATCCACTTGCTTTCGAGCTGGTAAATGTTAAGCTCTCACAGCTTTTCCGCTGCCTACGTAAGTAATGTATGTATGTATATAATATATATGTAGTGTATTTATATACATATATATATATATATATGTATATAGGTATCTATGCATGTGTGTACGTACATATGTGTATCTACCTGCGTATATAGCATAAATCGTTTTCACGAAAGACTTAGTACCCTGAATGTACTCGCCATTGTTGCCAGGATAATTATTTCTAACCCGAATTAAAGCGCGTTTCTTTGGTAAATTTCTCCGAACATTGAAAACACCCACCTACCTATATTTTCTTTCTTTATCTCTCTTTCTCTCTGGCTTTTAACTTACTTACATAAAGAAAGAAAGAAAGAGAGAGAGAGAGAGAGAGAGAGAGAGAAAGAGAAAGAGAAAGAGAAAGAGATTCTCTTAATTTATTCATATCGAGTATGGTGCCAGAACAAAGCTTCTTTTCTTTGTTCCCATTTTGAACATGGTTGAGCTCGATAACTTCGATATATTAGAATCGCTTCAGGTACATCTTGAAATAATATTTTCGAGGATATTAAGTTGATAAAGATTTTCGAAGCAACGACGTTACTATCTAACACGAGATTTATCTATTTATTTGTCTATCTATCTATCTATATATATGTCTATCCTCAATAACTTTCTTTTTTTTTCTTATTTTTTTTTCTAATCAATCCTCATGTTTCGTCGAGTATTAATCTAAACGTAAGATATGTAAAAGTAACTTAACATTAAGTTTGTACTCTTAAATGAAATACGTTGAGATCAAAATGACGATGATAAAACTATAATAATTTAAGGTACGTTCGTTGAAAATGAAACGTCCATTTAAAAATTGTAACCCGTTGCATTTCGTGCGAATGGAGAGCGTTCGTTCGTCTTCAAGTAATACTTCCCTCTGGTTTTCGGATCTACAGCGAATCCCATGAGAGCATCCGGAGTCCATCTGCAGTTTGCTTGGATTTCCGGTCTCCATCTTGGGCAACGACTGGCTGGAAATCCGATGGGATTTCTAACGGATTCGACATATAACATCCATGCTCGGTAATGGCCACAGGTGACTGAAAAATAAATAAAGATCGTGGAAGTTTGATTTTTGTTCGAGATCTTAGATGCTAACATGTTCACAGTACGATAGGATATTGTATTTACTTTTTTCTCTGATAAGTAACATAAAACCGCGACGAAGGATATTCCCAAGGCTACATCCAGGCTGAGGTGGTTTACCACCGTTAGGATAAAAGTCAGCATGACCTAAAGGATTTGGAAATCCAAAGATTCCGCCGTCAGTATGAATAACGTCGACGAAAGCCGCGTCGGTAGATGTCAAGTGACCTTCTCTTCCGGTATTCATATACAACGGATAAGCAGCGTCCAGTCCGGTTATTCTTCCGACCTACAACCCATCAAGGCAAAGACACATTTTACTGGACAATGAATTATCAAAGTGTTAAAGCTTATTTGCATATAAATCGAATCTGGAGTCTTTTTAATAAAGAATCTTTGTTGGTATATTTATTCGATACGATCGTGCCGATCGATCAATTCGATCGTAATTTTCTTTTATACTTATACTCACGTTCCAATCTAAACTCGCCTCTAAACTAGTCCGTATCTACTCGATTATTTATCTCAATTATACTAGAGTTTACCTACCAAACGTGGAGCTAAAGCCTTGCCCATGAATCCGGCTACCTCGGCACCCAAACTGAATCCAATAACATGAATTTTTGATAATGGAACCGCTCTCTGGGCGTCCAACCAGCTGATCATACGTGCTACATGGGGACCAATTAGTCTTGTGTTTTCGACAGCCGTGTGATACCATGGTAACGTCGCCAGTCTTACCCAGTTGACCAAAATGACGTTGTAATCAGCACGCTTCAAATAGACTTAAGAGAGAAAGGAATATAAAAGAAAAAGAAAAAGCGAAAAAAGGAAGGAAAGAAAAAGAAGAGAAAGAAAAGTAAAAAAACGAAAATGTCAGGATGACTTGGTTATCTTCTATATTCGAATGCCACGTTTAACCAGGACCGTGCCAAACTTTTTTCAAGCTACAATTCATCATTCTCATCCTTACGTGAGATACTCGACGAAAACTAGCTTACTAGTGGTTATGTTATTCTACTACTGTTGATGCAGTTACTAATGTATCCAGCCAAGTTTCAACATCGACTTTTTCCTACGACTAACTGGGACAAATCCTTTACGACTTTCGAAGAAATGAAGTATTCAAATGACAGCTACTTGGCTGTCCTCGCTAGACCTTCTCTTCAACTGATATATATGTATTGCACATATAAGTATAATATATTTGTGAACTTTGAAGTATCTTATAATTTAAAAGGTATAATTCATATGAACGTGTTATATTTTGATAGATGAAATTAATGAATACGATATAATGTCAAATAAATCGATTATAATTTTATGACGTCTTAATCCATTGAATGGGTTTTTCGAACAATCTTTTTGCCATATGGTTCTCAATATACTTCTTTTAGAATCGTATCACAGTCATCGAATTAGTTCATAATATAACATTTTTTATAATTATGATAGACTCGAGTCACTTTATATTATTTTTAAAAGATACTAAGCTCTTACTGCGGTATTCTCGTTAACCGAAAAGAACTCTTCACGAGAATTATCTTTTGGAATCACTTGCAAATTAATCACTTTCCTCGGTACGATTTAAGGCACCAAGTATCATTTCCTAACCTGTTAAAAATTTAATGCAATTCATAGATTTGAGAAACGTTGATTTCAGAAGAAAGGACGTATGTTATATCAGTTTCTCATTTAATTGCTATGGACCATAGCAATGAAACATTTCTACATTTTCCATTAAATTTTTATTAAATGTAACATACGATCCCATTTCTAATATCTATTCATTTATCATAATTACTTTTAATTAATTTCTCAATTAAATACAAAATCAATAAATACCATCTTTTACGGCATTCGAACTTTCGCCTGGTGCACTCTCGCTGTATCCATGAATGTAAATGACTGTAGGATTACTCTTATCGAAATTACTCCTCTTTAAGGACAGTGGATTCAATATGTTCAACACATTGGCCACGTGTGGATTTCGTCTTTGAAAAAAAAAAAGAAAAAAAATATATATATAAAAAGAGAGAGAGAGAGAGAGAGAGAGAGAGAGAGAGAGAGAGAGAGAATATAGTCATAGTGAAAACGTTGTATCATCGAATTTCGTTAATTCAGATAAAATTCGCAAAGTTAATTCAGATTTAATTCTCAGATCTAATGAAAATCAGAAATATCAATGATGTTTTCAAAGAGAAAACCGAATGCTTTCCAAAATTTCTACGCTATTTCGAAAATAAAACGGACAGGTATAGAGAGGCGAGCATACCTATAGAGATTTATTAAGTAAAATGAAAGGTCTCTATATATCTATACGAATGAAATCGTCATTCCCAAGATAGAAATTATTTCATGGGGAGTTACGATCTTTGAACGTAAATGAAAGGGACTCGAATAACGTCAGAGCCGATGAATTTAAATTCGCGATGGGAATTCTATCCTCTACAGAAAGAGATCGACGGAAAACACGGCTTTGACGCGAGCACAGTAAATGAACGAACGGTGTACACGGTTACTAGTATCGAACGTATTGCCGTCGTCGTCTCACGTGACGTGATAACGTAACATCCTAGTGTGTTAGTGATTATATATGTATTATGCTGAACCTTTTTTGAACCTATTCTTTACATTTTACGTCTTTGAGAACGAAATCGAAAGAAAAGAAAGAAAGTAAGACAAAAAAAAAAAAAGAAAAAGAAAAATTAAGAAAAAATATAAATAAAATAAAAGAAAAATATAAATAGAAGTAAAAAGACAAAAAAATAAATAAATAAATAAATAAAGAAAGAAAGTAATTAATCGTGTTCACATAAATGAAAGAAGAAAAGAAAATTGTTACCTTGTGAAGAGAAGATACTCGACATCTCGATCGAGATCGATCGGACAGCATAGAGGGCAGGTGCCAGTGGGGAAAGCCATTATGTAGAGGGTCCCAGTATCTGTCGAGAATAAAAAATTAAAAGAAAAAGGAAAAAAAAAAGAAAAGAGCAGGGGAACGTCATTAGAACGGCGCCACTCGGCCGTGGCCATTCTACGCGGTCGTCGTCATTGAACCTGACAGTGGTCACGTGATGTCGCGTGCACCCACGCCAGCAACCATCGCAAACACCTTCTGCGAACTTTCTCTCTCTCTCTTTCTTTCTCTCTCCCTCTCTCTCTCTCTCTCTCTCTCTCTCTCTCTCTCTCTCTCTCATTTCTTCTTTTCTTTTTTTCATCGGCGATATCACAAACAAGAATTCTTCGATGAGAAATACATATAAACCGGAATACACAGTCATCATTGTTATCTACCTGTCAGTTGTTTTCCGTCATTGCCGGAGTTAGTTGTATGTCGATAAAACTTGATCGATTAATCTTTCTCTTTTGACTTTAGCTAACATATAAATTCCTCGAGATATTCGAGGTATAACTTTTGCATGTCGATTTACACTACCGAGTTACGAATAAGAAAAATCGAAGAAAAGTTGACCTAATAACACTATAGCATGAGCTAAATGATTATTACGGCGGTATTTAAATAAATTACTATATAGTTTTACATTACAGTTATATATACAATAGTTATATATAATATATATATATATATATATATATATATATATATATATATATATAACTCGTAAGTTCTTACGATTATTACGAGTTATTTTGTGTGTATGTATGTGTATATATTATATATATATATATATATATATAATATATATATATATAATATATATATATATAATATATATATATATATATATATATATATATATATATATATATAATAAGTGGAGCGTGAAACTTTCGCGATGTTTACTATAATAAAATAATCATTTACGATCCTCTATATAGAAATGTTTACGACCGATTCTAATTTTTTCGGTTATTAACCAGATCTAGAAATGAAAAAGATTTCTAAAGATTACGAGTTATTTCATGGTTTCTCCGATTCCTCGTAAAATTCCTTTGTTGAATTGTGATTACTGTAATAATACAAGAGAAGAGAAAGTGGAATTAAAAGATTATCTAAGATTTATTATATTGTATAGACGTAACGAATTAAGATTAATCAAATTGATTCATATCGAGGAAAAAAAATTATACTCGGTAGTATTATTTCTTTTTTTCTAGTAACTTTCAAATTTGATGTTATATACATACGTATCGAATTGAAATTAAGCTACTTGATACACTTCTAGAAATAAAATTATACGATAGTATTTTTTTTCTTTTTTTTCTCCCCCAGTAAATTTCAGATTTAATTTTACATACATATGTACATATAGAATTAATTTTAAATTAGTTGATCCATTTGGAGAGATAAAATTATACTTGATAGTATTGTTTGTTATTTTAGTAACATTCAAATTTAATGTTATATACATACGTATCGAATCGAGATTGAGTTACTTAATTCACTTCTAGAGATAAAATTAATAATTTTGTTTTCCTAGTTACATTAAAATTTACTTTAATACACATATATACATATCGAATCAAGATTAGACAGGTTGATCCACTTTTAGAGGAAAATTATGCACTGTCTACAATATTTTCTTTCTAGTAACTTTCCTGACACACACGCTCGCCTTCCTAGAATGATAGAGTGAAAGCAGCATTATTTTACATTCGAGACTATACTCTCTCTCTAGACGTTCATTGTCGACACAGTGATCTAGTAAATTCACAACAGTGTTCTATGCACGATCTTCTTATAACATAATTCTGTATTTATTCATTATAAAATAACATCGAATTATTTCGGTGATCTGTGAGAAATTATACGAGGACAATTGAAAAAGTGTTAATTAAATATAAAAAACATTTCGACAATCGACACGCTTATTCTTTCCACTTCTGTTCTATTTAATTATACAAAAAGAATAAATTAATAATTATATATTATATTTAGATCGTAATTAAATTTCAATACGATGCTTGTTTTACATTGTCTGATGTAATACGAACGAAGTTTGATATAAACAAATATATCCCGGCGAATAAAAATAAAAAAATTGATGAATGAATGAATGAAATATCGATTAACAAAAAAAGAAAAAAAAAATAAGAAAAAGAAAAGAAATAGAAACAAGGAAAGAACAAAACGATTCACATAATCGATAACGATCACTTTTTACTACTTTTAAACGAGATAAATCATAATTAATCACCTCTCGTGACGGAGATCACACGACATAGTAGAAATGCAAGGAAATTCGGGAACATTTTATTTCTAGAGGAAAAAACAGAAAACAGAAAAGAAAAGAAAGAAAGAAAGAAAGAAAAACGGATAAATACGACGAACAACGAGAGAGATCAAAGATATCGTGATGGTCGAACTGGCACGATCTCACCGTTGGAGATCTCCAATGGAAACTGAATCGTTTACATGAGAAATGAATTCTCGAATCTCCCGCTAGATTTCAGAGAAAGGTAGATTTCAATGATCTACATTCAGCTTAACGGGTCTTATTCGGTGGAATCTCCTACTCCGATTGGTGTATTTGTTCGAAAATTTAAGCGAAAAAGGAAAAACAAAAAAAAAGAAAAAGAAAAAGTTGAAGAAAAAAAAGGAAAACAATAACGTGACGAATTAGAGATAGAGAGAGAAAGAGAGAGAGAGAGAGAACAAAAAAGGAGAAAAAGAAAACAGCGACAAACGAAGAAATCTTTGATCTTTTTCATTCCGTAAACTTGTGTTCCAGTTTATATGTAACAGCGATATGAATTTTTCGACGATGCATCTTATGAACGTTCGCTTTTTTCTCTCATGCGAACGCAAGCATGCAATTATCAGCCAGCCCTCGGGACAAGACCAGACCAGACCAGACCAGATGAGACGAGACGAGATGAGAAAATCGATTCGAGAATCTCGACTAACCGTTGCTTATAACGTTTACTCTACGATACCAACGAAAATTTTATCATCCTGTACGCCACCCGATATACATATGTATATCCATCCATCATTGACGTTGAGTGGAAATCGCACAATTTCCATGTGGAAATTCCATTAACTGCTCGATCGACGTTTCCTATCGAGTATCGTTTCTTCTTTTTTTTTTTATTTTTCTAAATAAACGATTCCTGTCTTACTCGAAAATATGAAACAGTTGTTACAAATAATCGATAGATTCGAAATGAAAGAGAAAGAGAGAGAGAGAGGAAGAGAGAAAGAGAGAGTAAGAGAGAGAGAGAAGATTATTTTAATAGATATTTTATACTTTATAATTAATAAAATTTATATATATATATATATATTATATAAATAGAAATATAAATATATATTTTATATATATATATATATATATATATATATATATATA